>NW_012109053.1:10524-82230 GCF_000951045.1 Mandrillus leucophaeus
TCATTGAATTACTACTTGTTGAATTATTGAATGGCATGATTGATTAACAACGACTATTATGGTGAGGTCAAGTTCAAGTGGAAATACATGCATGTATTTAACTACTGGCTCAGCTGTAGAAAGGAAAAGAAGACTCTGACATCGTAACTGAGATTCAAGCTAGGATGTCTGGACGAATAGTAGATTCAGGGGAAATATTTTGTATGTGGAGTAAAAAATCATATTTGGCTTTGGAAACATCATAATTGAGATGAAGGTAAAATATCCAGGTGGACATACTAAGCAAGTCATTGACAATGTAAAGCCTAAGGCTGGACGCAGTGGCTCACGCCTGTAATCCTAGCACTTTGGGAGGCTGAGGTGGGTGGATCACCTGAGGCGGGTGGATCACCTGAGGTCAGGAGTTCAAGACCAGCCTGCTCAACATGGCGAAACCCCGTCTCTACTAAAAATACAAAAAATTAGCCAGGCGTGGTGGCGGGTGCCTGTAATACCAGCTACTCAGGTGGCTGAGACAGGAGAATTACTCGGACCCGCGAGGCGGAGGTTGCAGTGAGCCAAGATCATGCCATTGCACCCCAGCCTGGGTGACAGAGCAAGACTCCATCTCAAAAAAAAAATGAAAAACCTAGGATTAGGCAAAACATTGAGAATTGGAGTCTCAGAATAAGAAGATAATAAGAATTTCGGTTCTCAAAACATACAAAAAAGATAAGTATGAATATCTTAATTAGCTTAATTTAATCATTTCACAATGTGAGTATATATATACACACATATATGTACATATATATATAAACATGACATTGTATACCATACACATATGTGTATATATGCAGTTTTTGTAAATTACACCTTAACAAAACTGGAAGAAAAAAGATAATAAAAATGTCAGGATAGCAAGATGGAAAGTTATTCAATGGGCAATGTAATGTTGAGTAACCAAATTAAATGATCTAAAGGACATTCAAGGGTAATTAATCCAAGGGCCTCCTATGGGTTAGAATAACTATCACAATTTAACCTGTCAAAAAATATTTCCGGAAGGAATATCTTTACCGCATCATGTAATCAATATCAGTGTGCCTATATAAAGTGTGCCACATACATAGCAAAAAAACAAATTTTGTTTTCTGGTGGTTCTCCTGTTGAAAAATGATCACATTTAAGCCCTCTTGTGGTGGCTCTGCATAGAAACAGTCCTACCTCTCAAGGAGTCCTGAAGCAAACTACTCCTTGACAACACAATGGAACAACAAATCTTTTTTTTATTGTTATTATCCTGTATCTGTGTCTTTAAGGAACAGAGAAATAATCTCTTTTCCCCTCACAGTCTCTCTTTTCTTCATATCCATCCCAGCTGCAAAGTGATAGCTAAAACACATGAATAATAGTAATACTGGTGAAAATCAGAGTCAACAAATACAAAGACTTAGATAAATGACCTAAAGTGTCTTAAAATTCACATTTTCATCAGATAGCCATATAAATTATTTTAACTGCTATATTAAATGTTTGAATTACACCTAAATTAGCAATTGTGAAATTTAATAGGAAGAGAAATAAGTAGAACTGTTACAAATGTCATATCTATGTCTAAAAATACTTAGAAATATTGAAGACAATGAGCTCCACATCAGTTACTAATTAGGTGTTTTTGTTTAAGTAAAGCAATTGTTAATGTCCCAGTGACAACTTCAGTTCATAGAATACTTAACCTAATACTGAACTAATGCTTGCTATTACCTAATATGCCAAATGGTAACGTAGCCAGTGACTCCAGCATAATCTTGGTCAAAATCAATTTCCAGTCCAGCATAGAGCACAAACAAAGTACATTCTTCTAATATTTTTGGTGTCACACTTTTCCTTTTTTTTCCCATAAAGCATTTGACCGAACTTACAGTAAAACATTCAAATGGCCTCATATTTTTCTCTTCTCGTCAGAATAATATGGGACATATTAAACATTTTTCAATTTTGAAAGAAAATTCAGGATCAGTTTATGAGTAGTTTCAGAGGCTAGCTGTTGCATAAGATTTGAATATTCACATACTCCCTAAAATTGATAGAGTATAAATTTAAGAAATATTTGAACCTCTAGAGCAGGAGTCCCCAATCCCCAGGCCATGGGCCAGTACCAATCCATGGCCTGTTAGGAACTGGACTGCACAGCAGGAGGTGAACGGGGGTGAGTGAGCCCTGCCTGAGCGCCGCCTTTTGTCAGATCAGCATTAGATTCTCATAGGAGTGTGACCCTATTGTGAACTGCACATGTGAGGGATCTAGGTTGGGCACTCCTTAAGAGAATCTCATGTCTGATGATCTGAGGTGGAACAGTTTCATCCCCAAACCATCCCTATCCCCCCACCTCACCTCCTCCCACCCCATCTCTCACTCCCACCCCCACCCCTACCCCGTGCCCATCCATGGAGGAAAAATTGTCTTCTACAAAGCCTGTCCCTGGTGCCAAAAGGGCCACTGCCCTAGAGAGAATTTCAGGAAATTCCAAGCATTCTAACAGACACAGTAAAAAAAAAAAAAAAATGGAACAGTTTCTCTCTACATAGCCAAAATATAAACATTTTTCTTAATTACTTTTTAGGACACATTACAATAAAATGAGCATGACTAATTCAATATAATAATCTACAATGATTACTTAGAATCTAAAATAGAAAATAGCGTAAAATAAAAGCAGTCCTGGATTTACAAAAAGTTCATTTCCAGAAGTTCACTTCCAAGTCATTTAAACACATAATGCATTACTCCAAAGGAAGGGAAAAGGTACAACTAATGATTGCTTCTTTAGGTTAGCCCTCAAAAAATGTTATTTAACTACAAATTGTTTTTTCAGACAGTCTTGCTCTGTCGCCAGGCAGCAGTGCAGTGGCATGATCTTAACTATAAAATTACTGAAATATTTAAAATAATATTTTTTAAAACAAATCTTCTGACATTAAACATGTTCATGTTAAAAGAGAAAACATAATAATATGAAAGAACATAAAATGTTAAATGTTTTTAGAATATCCTGAGAAAACAGATTTAGTGCCATCCTAAAGAAATTAGAGTCTAAAGCCAGGGTTCACATTCGCCATTTGTCAGCTGTGTTACCCTAGGCAAGTTACTGAATGTCTCTGTGCTTCATTTTCCTGAAATAGAATAAAATAAAAAAAATAATAGAACGTTTCTCATCATATCTGAAAAGATTTAATGCTTTAATAGATGTAAAACACTTAGCACAGTTCTTTGTTCACAGTAGGTTCAAAATACTGTTTTAATGTTATTATTCTGTACAAATTTCTGTTTAATATAAGTGGCAATTAAAGATTGATGCTGCAAGAGTGTAAAATACAATAAAAACTAACATTTACCTTCCAGTCCAGTTCTAAAAGAGCTTTCTTAGAGAAATGTACAAATGAAAACATATGCATTAATCACTCTGTTATTTAGCAATTTTGTGCAATCTTGTAAACCTGCAATATAGAATAAAAAAAAAACTTTAAGACACTCAGATTTTGGAAGTATATATTGTATTCCACTGCATTTAAAAGCAGACTTTTAAATATGCAGCACCTCATGTCAGGGTCAAAATCGTTCTGATTATGTATGGGAGTATGTTTTATCTTTAAATATGTCTAGAACTTTAAGAACTTAAGGAAGCTTCAGCAACATTATAAAAAGATCATATCCAAGGCAAGTTGAAAATTGGTAAGGCAAGTCTGTTTATAGAAGCTCTACCAAACAACCACTAAAATTACAACCTCTTCAGACTAAAAACAGTCTTTACATTTGTTGTCCAAAAAGAAAGACAGACTGCTAACTTTAAGGAGATTTTCATTTTTAAAGGTTGTATCCACTAAAATGTGTTTGTTTTTCAAATTAAAATAGAAACAGAAAAAAGAAAGAGGCAGTTCCTTGCACCCTGAATGTTAGCCAAAGTAGTGACAATTACAGGACCACACTGAGAGAGTCCCTTCTTTTTGTTTCTCCAAATGCTCACCAGGAAAGAGAAACATTCACGGGCCGCCTCCTCTAGTACCGAATGACTCCCTGCTGTCTTTTCTAAAGCCAGATGGTGGCGCTGTGGTATCATTTGTTGAGAGTTTAGCTTTAAATTCTGTTTTCTGTCCGTAATAGCGTTGCGTGAAAAGTCTCAGCCCTCTTTAGAAAAACAAAGTATTTTAAACAGACTTTATTCTTCCCTTTAATGATAAATAAGCCCATCATTTAAGCCCTTTGGGTTGTTTTAATGTTTACTATTTGTAAAAGAACGTATCTGAAACTTGTAAATAGAGATGATTTACAGTGTACTTTGAAAAGGGTTGAGAGTAGGTGGTGGTATTTTGCGTCTGTTGTTTTCTTAGTTCATAAAAATGAAAATGAAAAGAAATGGAAATATTTTGTCCATATTATTTTCATATAGTCATAATTTCTAAATAAAGTCTTATGACACCTCTAAGCCCCAATCTGCTGCCCAAATCATCAGAAAACAAAGACTTTTGTTAGCAAAAGTTAACTCAGTTCTAATCTCACTTCCCTCTCTAACCCTTTCACCAATTTTCGTGAGAATGCCTGTTCCTACTGAAAGTGGTTCTACGAGGCTAGTCTGGCAACACACACACCTGTGCCTTTAATTGTCCCCCACACCTACCCCTCTCTTATGTGCTCTGTTCATTTCACTTAAGCCACTTTCTTCTCGGAAGCCTGAGTTTTACCTGACCTACACCCCCAAAATGAAAACTGAGAACTGAGTTAGGCCAATGCAAAATTATGAACTGACCGTTTTCTTCCTCACCTACATTAGACCAGTTTTGCATTGGCCTAACTCAGCTTTGGTTCTCCTTCACCTTTCGCTGACCCGGAACAAAAATAATGCTGGCAACCCTAACACACCCCTTTCACCCCACTTTTAATTCTGAATAAAGTGAATGTCAGGATAACACAAATCAATGCAACTATTGGAACATCCGGTCCAAATAGACCTATGGCAGGTGAAAAATGAAGTCCAAGAAAGAGAACACACCAGAAAGAGGCCATGTGCGATTTTAGAGTCTAGACAACAGGGGCATTTGTGATCCATGGTGAAACCTCAGTCTCACCCGGGTTGCCTTGATGGATGATGGAGGGGAGAAGAGGACGACTCATGGTCATTTGTGAGTGCCAGCTGGAGGTCCCATCTATTCCTCTGCCCACTGCCAGTCCACTGCTCCAGGTAGGACTTCAGGTTCCACCGATTTTCCCACCTCTTCTAGGTAAATTGTGAAACAATGTATATGCAGTTTAGCCATAGTCCTTTATAAGCATCTTTTTAACCTATTTTTCAATGGAAACTGCATTCTCTTCTAAATAAAACCTTATGTTCATTCCCACTATGCCAAATAAATTAAAGCAGTATTTGAAACATAAACGCATTGTATAACTTAAAATTCATAAAATTTACTTATTAAAAGGCAAGAAATTAGAAAAATGGATGACTGTTTCAGACCAAAGACTAAGCATTCAGTTTATTTTGGGTGTTTTGATGGTTCCACATACAAAAGCTGTGTAAGAAAGTGTCTGTACTACAGAAGTTAAAAGAAGCCACACCTAGCAGCCTTTGATGATGCCCTCCTTCCCTAACAGATTAAAGAAAAACATCACACTCAGAGTAATTAGATTCTGATAATGAACGTAGAAACATTGATCTATAGCACACTTTAAAAACCATTGTTCTAGAACAATGCCCTGACTTTTGTGCCTAACTCTGTTTTGTTAGGCAACTTCCAATTCCTCCTATGTGTGGAGTTGGCCTTAAATGACAGATCATATTTTCTAACTTGGTTCTATGGGAATTTCAACCATCATTGATGCTTGTCTGTAATTTAACATGCATTCTCTCTATATTTCTATTATCCTAGTTCTAATTGTCTTCTGAAATTGTAATATTGAGATACACTCAAAAACAAATGATTGAGAAAACATCTTCCCAAAGTCCATGATGCTACTTAGTACTTTTGTGAACAACAGACATAAGTCAATAAGAATTTTCGTATGTACAATGGGAGGAAGCTAAGCCTCAAAGCTTCAGAAGCACCAAGGACGTATGGAAACAGAAAACATGATGAACGCCCTCTCTTCGTGGCATGCTTTTCTCATCCAGTTTTCACATTTTAGTGCTCCTCCAGAACCTTTAAAATCAAAAAGGAAAAATGAGATTAAAAAGGGTGAAATACCAAGAATCTTCCCTATTTTCAGGGGTCAGTTCTGGGTTATAATCCTAAACTAATGTGGAATTGTCTTAAAAAGATAAAGCCTTTCTTATTTCTCCCATCTGCAAGAAAAAAAAAAGAATATGATTTACTTGATTGCTGACTTTCTTTAAGGAGTCTGTGAATGAGATGATAGAGTATAATTTGTTTCCATTGTGAGTGCTTCTCCAAACTATAAAATCAAACACCTAACAATTTTATCAGGGTGTCCCTAATCTTGAGCATAAATGATAGGTTCCTTTTAGATGGCAGTGATACGTCTGTGGAGTTTTATTTCCAGGGAGACAGGGCAGGATTTGCTGCTATGCAGACTGAATAATGTTTGAAGCCAACATCATGTCACATTTTGTGTGCACTTTCCAAAGATTAATCCAAGCGTTACAAATGGGACACAGACTGCCATTGTCCCAGGGACACTTTAATAACCCACACCTACAATATTCAACCTGTTGTTTGCATAGGGACAACTTTGGGACACAAAAACCCACCAGAACGACTTAGGGAAAGGAGCCGTGGAGAGGCAGAGACCCAGGCGCCACGGCACCTCCACATCTCATCCTTCATGGCAAATGAGTCTGTTTGGAGTTTATTTATGCCTGAGGATGGGGGTCGTGCAGCTTGCTTTCTTCAAAGCGTCTCGGAGAGCCTTTCTGAAATCTCATGCCTGCTAACTCAGTTTCTCACTTCTGTTGCACTTTGGCAGGGTTTGCCAACTTGCAGATAATTTTTGTTTTGTTTTTCATAATGTAGCTTAAATTAAAGAACATTATTCCCCTCAGAAATAAGTTGTGCCTAGCCAGTTTCTTCTTTCATTTTTCTCCCCACCCCCCTTCTTTCCTCACAATTCCTTGCATCTGTTGTTCTACTAAGATATTCTTCACGAATGGAAGACTCAGGAGAAAGCTTCGGGATGAAAAGATTGTGAGAGGTAGATGAGAAGATCTAATAATTTTCACATTCCCCAATGTATCATCTTTAAGTGCTCCTATGAAGTACTTATTATTTACTTTAGAAAACAAACTGTAATGGTCTGGTACATCAAATTGATAACTAGGTTCCATATTGAGTTCAAAATATCAGTAACCTACTTTTTCACGTGAGAAGATATTTTAGCATAAAGACAAAAAACTAAGAGATACAATGAGCAGAATCATAGTTATGGTATATTTAATCTCAGATATAATATTCTGAACAGTATCATTAAAATAATTTCTTTTCATAATACATTATTACTATAGTATATAGTAGTGTGACTATAACAGGTAGAAAAAATTCAAAACCAACAGAAATCTTTAAAGGAAAATACTTTCGGAAATCACAATAAGGCAAAAAGACTTATAGAAGCATCATGAAGAAAAAGACTATGTATGTGTGTATTATATATATGGTATACATTATTTTTAAAAAGGAACCATATATTATATATATATATAATTATATATAATAAAATATATTTATTCTATATTAAATGTATTATATATACATACATAATTATATATATTTAATTTCCACTTTAATGATAGATTTCCATTAGGTGAAAAATTACAAGAGATAGAATCAATAAACGGAAAGGCAGTAGTGTATATTTTGCTAAAGAACATGCTCCTTCAATTTAAACTTAAGCTTGGTACTTTTTAAAATAAGTATCAATAAATTTATTGAAATACAACATTTGAAATTTACCTTTATTACTTGGTATCATTTTTAATTAAAATTATTGTATTTATTTAATAGATTATTTTATTACCACTCTTGTAAAGGGGTGAGCCGGTATAGGCTTCTTCTTAACTTCTGTAAATGTTATTAAGCCTGAGTTATAGGATTAATCCCAGTGTTATTTAAACGGGAATATGTGTATAATGTCAAAAGTCTTAAATGCCAGTGCAGCACACCAACATGGCGCACGTATACATGTGTAACAAACCTGCACGTTGTGCACATGTACCCTAGAACATAAATTATAATTTTAAAAAGAAGTCTTAAATGCAAGTGTATTGTCAGCATTGGTGCATGTGAAAACAACATGTAGACTGTTTTGACTTTCTAAGCTTAGTATGAGGCAGTAAATGTACTGCAGCTAGTTGGGGAAAGCATTGAGGAGTGTGTGGAAGAATCCAAGTTTCTTCTCTACTCAGCAACTCACAAGGCTGAAGTCACGGTGTTGGCTGAGCCGCCTTTCTGGAGCTCAGAGTTCTCTTCCAAGTTCACATGGTTGTTGGAAGAATACAGTTCCTTGCACTGATAGGACAGAGGCCCCTATTCTCTTACTGGCTATTGACGTGAGGCCTACTCATAGCTCTTAAAGCTGCCCACAGTTCCCTTCCAGGTGGCCATTTCCAGATGCCCTCCCAGGCTTTAAATCTCTTTGACTTCTGGAAGGGCCCAGTCCCTTTGAAGGGACTACCTGATTAGGTCAGACCCACCACCATCATTTGGCTTCGCATTAACTCAAAGTTGACTGATTAGTGACTTAATCAAAGATTGATACTCCCCTAGAGTCTTCCCTACACTCAAGGAAGGAGGATCGTATAGAACTCATAGAGCAGAGGGGGAATTTTGAAGGCCATCTTAGAATTCTGCGTACCACAGAAGCTAATTCCAAACAGTGAAATGGTTGCAAAGGAAATGAAGTTGGAGACAGGGAGAGAGGAATCTATGCAGAGCAATCCGAAAAGGAGTCTCTGGAGCAGAAATACTTGATCTGAGGTTACAAGGCACAGAAGAAACCGGTCGTGGGAATGTACTCTGTTTGTTTGTTTGTTTGTTTGTTGAGACAGAGTCTCACTCTGTCGCCCAGCTGGAGTGCAGTGGCACTGTCTCGGCTCACTGCAACCTCTGTCTCCCGAGTTCAAGTGATTCCCCTGCCTCAGCCTTCCAAGTAACTGGGATTACGGGCATGCACCACCATACCTGACTATTTTTTTTTATTATTATTTTTAGTAGAGATGGGTTTCACCACGTTGGCCAGGCTGGTCTCAAACTGCTGACCTCAAGTGATCCACCTGCCTTGGCCTCCCAAAGTACTGGGATCAAGTGAGTCACTGCACCCGGCCAGTCATGGGAAAGCACTTCTAAAGAGTGTTTAGCTATTCAATTTAATGCACAGTCATGCATCATTGTGTTCTGAGAAATGCGTTGTTAGGTCATTTCACAGTTGTGTAAACATCATGGGGTGTACTTACCCAAACCTAGATGGTATAGCCTACTACACACCTAGGCTGTATGGCATAGCCGATTGCTCTAGGTTACAAACCCTACAGCATGTTACTGATTAAATGTCGACACCATGGCAATTTTTTGTGAATCTAAACATAGAAAAGGCACAGCAAAAATGTGATATTATAGTCTTACAGGAGCACCATTGTATATGCAGTCCATCATTGACCAAAATGTCATTATGTGAAACATGACTGTATTACTGTAACAGTGTTAAAATTCCACTTACATGTCAAAATAGGTGCTATTTTTTGAGGTTTTATAAGGAAATTCCTATTTGTAATGCATGTTTTTAAATAAAACTTCGTTTTCTAGAAGCTCAAATGAGTTCCTGCAGGACGGAGAACCTGTGATGTGCTTGAGCTTGTAACTGTAAGCTGCCTTTCTAAAGGTTCTGCAGAAAAATGTGTCTCAATAGCTATTAATGGAGAGACGCTGAAATGATTTGCCCTGGGAAAGATACAGGAAGGTCCCTGCAAATTTACAATTATAATTTCATCATGATGGTGCGGTGTCAGAACCACTCACACATTTACTCAAAAAGCATTTGTAGTAGGATAATTTTAAAATACCAATTTGTGTTCTACTTCAGCGTTTTTCCCTCCTTTCCTCCCCTCCTGCAAGCTCAGAGTCAAGGCCCTGTGTGTCTCTTTGCCTGGGAGATTTTGCAGAGGGGAAAGCACAGTCGTCAGCTTCTTTTCCTGTCTTTGATAAAAACTTAATCAGAGAGATAATGTTATAATGTTAGCTCTGAAGAGACAGAGACACCAGAGAGTTATTCCAAAGACATTAAGAAAGAAGGAGGAGAAAAATTTCCCCAGAATGGAAAAAAAAAAAAAAGAGGAGCAAAGCCGGATGCTGTGGCTCATGCCTGTAATCCCAGTATTTTGGGAGGCTGAGCCAGGTGGATCACCTGAGGTCAGGAGTTTGAGACCAGCCTGACTAATATGGCAAAACTCGTCTCTACTAAAAGTATAAAGCTTAGTCGGACCTGGTGGCGTGCACCTGTAATCCCAGCTACTTGGGAGGCTGAGGCAGGAGAATTGCTTGAACCTGGGAGGCGGAGGTTGCAGTGAGCCACGATCGCACCATTGCACTCCAGCTTCTCAAAAAAAAAAAAAAAAAAAGAGGAGCAGGGTCAGTGGGTTGCGGAGGTGATGCTGTCAATAAAAGGGGAACTTGCAGATGCCACAGGAACTCAGAGGGGAGGGGAGGCTCTGTGGTGTGGGATCACAGTCTTTCCAAATACTCTTATTTCCAAAACATGACGAGAAATAGCAAAGCCAATAGACCTGAAGAGACTCTTCCTTCAGCCTGGCACAATAAGCATCTTCATAGATAACCAGTGTGAACCCATGTCCTGAGGGGCCTCCTAGACAAGATGACTGTGTTTAGGAACCCAGGATCTTGGCGCAAACCTGGTTGGAGGAAAAGGTGAATGAAAACCTCGGGAATGACTATGATCGAATTCCCCAAGTCATGTTTAAATACACATAAGTGAGTAGAGCATGCATTTATGCACATCATATTAAATACATAGGTACCAGGTGCATCCAGAAACTGCTTAAAAAATCTGTCATTTTTAACTCATATCTAAGAAGCAGAAGTGTTCTTATGTGTTATTGACAACACAGAATAAACTTTACTAGTTTAAATGATTTAAAGCAGTTCTATGCTTTAGAGATTTCAGTCTTTCTCTACCTTCTCAAATGCCACTACCCACCCTCAGAATGGGTCATGGTGTGGCTGAAAGAGAACTGGACCAGGAAGCCAGAGGCCTGGGTTTGTTTTGTGGCAACCATTGGTTGAGTGCTCTTATTATGCAGCATGCTAGGCTTACAAAGATACATAACACCAGTTCCTGTCTTTTACATTCCAAGAATGGAGAAAACCAATACAGAGAAAAAAGCAGGGGGTAGGCAGTATGGCAGAGTGGTTACTCACCAAGGCTGAGAGAACAGGAGTTCTGATCTCAGCTCTTCCACTGCTTAGCTGTCTGATCTTGGGCAAACCATTTAAAGATCCTCAACCTCAGTTACTTCACAAGTTAAATAGCTTCTACAGTTAATAGGATCTATTAATAACTTCTGCCTCAGCATTATTGTGGCTAAAAACCGTGTTTATAAAAGTTTACTATAAATAAGTAATTGCAATGCACTGTGTTAAGTATCATGGGTATTGTATTTATTTATGTGACTCTAAACTGATTCCTTCAGTCAACACATCTTTATTGAGGGCCTACTATGTTCCTGGATTTGAGTGACAAAAGTCACAAACTCTCCAAGACTGCTTCCTTTGTAAAATGAGAGATTTGGAATAGATAATCCCTAAAGTCCCTAAAACTTGGTCATATGCTCAAGAGGAAACTATAGAACTGCAGCCCTTTTTTTTTTTTTTTAACAAAAATCTTTAGATTATATCTACGTAGGCATATTTGGGGTGGGGTGAGAATCAAAAGAAAAGAACAGAAAATGTTAAATTGAGCCAAGTGACTATTGATTTTTTAAATAAATAGAAATAAAACTTTTGGAAGCCAGCTAATAACTAAAATTTGATTAATTACAATACTGAACAATTCCGATCAGTGAAATAGAGACTATGTGGTTATCTGGTATATTTAATCAACAAAGTTAATCAATTAGTATGATTTAGCTAGATGTGATATCTCAAGTATATCCTTTGGTTCTTTATGTAATTAAACGTTTAATTCAAAATCCAGTTGAATTCACTCAACTAATTTCTAATCAAATTGCTATGTTTTCTTTTTGTTTAAAAAGAAACATATTTGAATTAATTCATAGGTGTTTGTTTTCCTTGCTGATTTCTGTAAACCTGACTATAATAATTTTCAGTGAGATGCTAAGGAAATCTTATTTTATTTACGAATCAAATAAATGAAAACATTGCTAAGTCTAGAATGTATCAAAGCATTTAAAAGGCTGAATTTCTCTTAAATGTTGCATATTTTTAAAAATGAAAGTCCCTGTGTTTCCTGGGCTAGGGTTAACATGTAGAGCAGGAGTCGGTCTAATACCTGACATGCCAAATTCCTATGTAATGTTATAGGTTGACGATAACGCCTCACAGGAAACAATGGTAACCATAGCAAGAGAAGTTTTCTAGCACAAGTAAAATACATGATATGACAATCAGCACAGTGTACTGTGATAGCGGCAATCCTGTGTAAACGAAGAGATTCTGTGCATTGCTTCTTCAGAACTGTGGCTTTCACTGACATTTATAAATGAGGATGGGAAAATGATATGACCCTTTCTGGGCAGCCACTGCCATAAAGCTGAAAAGTGTTGCAATGTCTGACACGTATCTTATCGAGTTTAGATCAAACAATTTGCAAACACCCAATTTCTAGAGTAAGGAAGTAGCATTGAGGAAAGGAACAGGATTAGTTTATGTTGCATCAGAGAGACAGAAATACTTCTTTTCTACTCATGTATTTGTATTGTATTAAAGATTTTGTTCTTATTCAAATAAAAAAGCCCCCATTAAATGTTCCAGATAGCATTTTAATGGATATCGTGAATCCTTAACTTTCACTATTATCAAAGAAGTTTTTATGTTTTTCTTAGATATTTGCATGAGTATTCATAAATAGTAACCTGGATACATATAGGAGAAATTTAAGAGACACTGTAGTGATGAGTTATTTTATAATTATTCTCAGTTTGTTAAAATAATTACTATTACTGTTAAAACATGTATTTAGCCAATATTTGAATAATTGAATCCATTTTCTTTCTTTTAAGTTGTAGATATAGACACCAACGTTAAAAGGAATTGTGGCAATTAGCTGGCTTATTTGTACCTAAGCATAAAATATGCTAGAAAACACTGAATGAATTCAATCTTACTGCTATTATTTTCCTAGCAATTAATAGGTAATGTCATTAGCACAAACACATAATTAGTGCTGAATACACCTATTAAACCGAATCAAATTTAATTGAAAATAATCAATTGTTTCTTGGTCAAATTTCTATTTTCTCCCAGATCTGTTATTTAGCTAGTAACAAATTATTTTTTCAGTAAGCGTGGTAATACACCTGCATGAGAGTGAACTCAATTGTTTATATGAAAGTAAGCAATTAATCTAATTTATATAGATTCATTTTCCCAACCAATTAAACAAACCAGATAATTACCAAATTTCTAGTTAAGTTTCCCTTTTTGGTTGTTTTAGTTTTTAAAACAAAAGGTGTATTTTAGAGAACTGAGCAAAAGTTAAATTTAACTGTTATTTAAAATTTAGTTTAATTTGAAAGTTTTAAGGTGAATAAGTTTGTGTATGTGTAAACAAACAGCACTGCTTTTCCTTATTTTCCTTTTCTTTATTTTCAGTTCCAAGTTCTAATTCAATGACATAGTCCTGAAAGATTTGTCACATAAAGTATGATATGTGAGTAAACAGAGACTTCTAAATAAACTATAACACTATTTTATTAAATATTTTTAATTTACACAAATGGATTTACTGATATTGGGTATAAAATAATTAACTCCTCCTTCTATGTAGACTTTCTATTAATAATGCAGATAGCACCTTCTAACAGTAGTTTTACAATACTTACAACAGCATTTCTTTCAACTTCCTAAAAAAGTAAATAGTTAAAGCACTGCACTTTCTCACATTTTTAATGGAAAGTAATGATGAGAAATAAGATAGCTAAGGACCATGCATTATTGAAAAGCTCAGATACGTTGATGTCAGACTAGCAGTAAAACAGAAAGAAATTCACTCATAATTATAGGGGAAATTTGGTTAAACTAATCAATATACAAATGCATACAGACACATCTCAGGTTAAATTACTATAAGGGGTTCAATCCACGTTAAAAATCTCACTCAATCCCTAGTCTGCAATTAAATGATATAGCATATATCCCTTTAAAATTTTGTATGTAGAATATACTGCATATGTTCCCCCTCCTACATGTTTTGGTGTTTTGGGGGAGACAGAAAATCCAGCATCCAGGCCCGAAGCTTTCTGTCTATTGTACAGTAGCTATTTCAGACCTCTGTGCTTATGTTTCCGATTCCTGGGAAGTTCTTTTTGCCGCAGGGCGTGCCCTGAAACACATCAAAAGAACCAAGTTCTACAAAAGAAAAAAGAAACTCAAGTAGGCTTGAACATACAAAGAGAGGGAGAAAGAGATGAGAAAGGGGCCAGGCAAAGTGTTGAATACAAAATGAGTTCAGGCAACCCCAGGAGCTCTTCATCACTTACATTTATCTTATTCCGTGAGGGGGGCGTAAAAACCAGCCCTGACATAAACCACCCACTGCCATTGACTTTGACTCTATGTGTGAGAGTGAGTGCGTGTGTGTGAGTGTGTGTGTGTGTGACAGAGAGAAAGAGAGAGAGAGAGAGATGTATTGAACATAAAAATGAGATTTCACGAGGTGTTACTAGTACCTCACAAGAATTAAAAAAGAAAACATTTTACAACACAAATGATCAAAGTCCCAAGAAAATAAATTTAGCATGGTTTTTATGTAACTCCTCTGTAGTGTTTACATCAGAATCTTTGAACTGTGCATTGCTTTAACATCTTTACTGCAGTATCTATATCGCACCTTTTGTACTTGTTATCATAAAGCATGTGAAATTTTTAATTTCTACTTGCAATGTTTTGTGCATGTTTTATATTTCAGGGCAAAAACTTGTAGTCAACAGCTCTGCAACAAGATAAATTCTCTATGATAAATAAAAACCATAATTAAGTGTCAAGGGTCCAAATAACTGAAGGAATAAAGGAAATGTTTTCTAAATCTATGCTAATTCCATCTTTGAAAGTAAGACCCCCAAATTCTGACCCTGTGTCCTGTTTAAAAGCGTATTGCAGTTGATAAACCCCTTGTGCAAAAAGTCGTATGTGCATTTAGGTGACTGTGTCAAGTTTTCTTAACACACTAGGCCAAGCTCTGCTCCAATGCCCTAGTTTGAACATACGAAGTGTTTCAGTTGGCCGGCAGTCTGGAATGAAAGGTACAATCCCCACATCCTATGTACATGTAGTGGAATTTTGTAGCCTGAAGGAACTGCAGTGATCTTTAAACTCATTTACAGGCTTTTCCTCTGTTTTGATTTTCTTCCATTTTCTTAAGCAAATAAAAGAATTAAAATTTTCAAATAATTTACAATGTGGGGGCAATCACACCCAACTCTGATACTGTGACATGTCAGTAATTATCAAAGTAAAATTATATCATTTCAATATCATTTGTATAAGCAATTATCCCAAAACCCTGTCTTGAGAGAAAGAGAAAGAGGGTAAAAAGTAGAATTGATAAAGAAAAATTAAGCGCGAGTACCAATTCTGAATGTTACAAGTCGTGGTCCAAGTTTTTTCCCCCTTCAAAACCACACTTTTTTCAGCTAGGCGTGGGGGCTCACACCTGTAATTTCAGCATTTTGGGAGGTTGAGGTGGGCTGATCACGAGGTCAGGAGTTCAAGACCAGCCTGGCCAACATAGTGAAACCCCGCCTCTACTAAAAATACAAAAATTAGCCAGGTGTGGTGGTGCATGCCTGTAGCCCAGCCACTCAGGAGACTGAGGCAGGAGAATCACTTGAACCTGAGAGGTGGAGGCTGCAGTGAGCCAAGATCACCCCGCTGCACACCAGCTCAGGCGACAGTGTGAGACTTCATGTCAAAAAAAAAAAAAACCAAAAAAACACCTTTTTCAAATATACCACACAAATTTACCATATGATTTTATGTGATTCCTTTCTTAAAATTGCTCCCTGTTTTCTGATTAGCATTTATGCCACTGCAAATTGTGAATGCAACAATTGAAAAAGCAGGCAAAAGACTTTCCTAAAGATTAAAAACAAAAATGTAAAAAACTACAACCATCATCACACTGCATCCAGTCCCCAGGTGTGTGGCATTTCCTAGCTGTACAGTTCCTATATCTTCAATGTTAGGGAGAAAAGGAAAAAAAGTACAGCATACCCTTTATGTGACCCTCAGAATCCCAAGGGTCCTTCACTTTGCAGGTTTTACAAGCCAGCCTTAAGGTCAGTGTCGTCTACCATGATGCCCTTGAATGTCAAGGTGTTCCTTAGGATCTAAAATTAGGATGTAAAAATAAATTTAAAATTGTCCCTACCATCAATGACACTGTCACAGACAACAGACAATTAAATAACTCATTACAATATACCAGGTAAGAACTCTAATAGAAGTATAGTCATGTGTTGCTTAACAATGAAGATCCATTCAGGAAAAAAGCGTCATTAGGTGATTTTTGTCAAAATGTGAACATCACAGAGTGAGTATCCTCACATAAACCTAGATGGCATAGCCTACTACACACCTAGGTTATATAATATATAATACTGTTCTGAGGCTACAAACCAGTACAGCATGCCACTGTACGGAATACTGCAGACAACAGTAACACAATGGTAAGTATTTGTATATCTACACGTGTCTAAAACATAGGAAAGGTACAGTAAAAATATGGTGTTATAATCTTATGACACCATTATTATACACGCAGTCTGTCATTAACCAAAACATCCTTATGCATCGTGTGACTGTATCAGACACATAAAAGAGAACCATACTGCTGTAACATTCTGTTCTTGGGTGAGAAGTCCTTAAGAAATATTAGAATTTCATGGTTTTGGTACAGCAGAGAGTTGTTTGCTGTACAACTTTTTGTTCTTTGAAGCCATAGGGCCCCTCAAGTAAAAATGCCCTCAACCTTTCAAAAGCCTAGCCAGTCCATAAAACCAGTCCTACCTCCTCCGTGATTTATTCTTTCATTATTCTAAAGCTTTATCTTCCTCTCTGCAACTCCTATATCTATTAGTCTTCATTATTTAGCTTAGTACTTGGTTATGTGGAATCTTTAGGTGATTGATATTGTTCTCTGTATGATGGATGTATCTCCCAACCAGATTATGAGCCTAGTAAGGGCAGACTTTATGTTGTATACCGGGGCATTTTCTCTTTTCCAAAGTACCTAGCTTAATTTTAACACAATTACAGGAATAGATAATTAGTAATAGCTTAATTTATTTTTTGGTGGAGAAATGTGTAAATTTTGCAAATGAGTATTTCTTCACACTACATGCTAGTCGAAAATTCCCTAAATGCTTTTTTGTGTAGCACCAGTTCTAAAGATGCTAATAAACCTTACTCAAAAACTTAACTTCATGTTGAAATGTTCAAGACGTGTTGATTTAAACATAGTTAAATAAATTATTTAGTACTGGACTTCTCAACACCTTTAAAACTTGTATAATTAAATCTTCAAGAGAGGTAGATAAAATGCAGTGTTTCCCAAATGTGCCTAATGAGAAAACCGTTTTTGAAATTAGTGTTCGTAGACCTTGCTTTGGGAATTCTGGTGTCTTCCAAGGTCTTTAGAGCTGATTTCTACACTTAGTTCAGTCAAATTGTCTGCTGAAATAACTGGTTGGTTGATTCAATTAACTGGTAAGTGCTATCAATCCACTAACACAATTAGACACACTCAGTCTCCTCTAAATCCTGTAACATTAGCAAAGATTTTGATAAACATGAAACCTAGGCACAAGTTCTCCTAACAAGGACATGGAGGTGAGGATCACACTGATCCCTTCTGACACAGGCTGAACTGAAGATTCATAGTTCGGGTCCACGTTCAAGCTTCTTGCTGTTGATTTATAGTTTTAGACTCTGTTATTCAATGGCTGAAATATACCATCTACTCCTCAAGTTTCAAGAAAAAGGAATGTTTTTTATTTAAGAGCATATATTTAGCCGGGCATGGTGGCTCATGCCTATAATCCCAGCACTTTGGGAGGCCGAGGCAGGTGGATCACCTGAGGTCTAGAGTTCGAAACTAGCTTGACCAATATGGTGAAACCCTTTCTCTAATAAAAATACAAATATTAGCCGGGCGTGGTGGCGTGCACCTGTAGTCCCAGCTACTCGGGAAACTGAGATGTGAGAACTGCTCGAACCGCAGAGGTGGAGGTTGCAGTGAGCTGAGATAGTACCACAGCACCCCAGCCTGGGCATCAGAGCAAGACTCCAGAAAAAAAAAAAAAAAAAGCAGCATATATTCATATGCGTACGCTAAAATGCATTTGACAAAATCAAATTTGATTCGTGATTATAAACATAGTACAATTTATGTATTCATTATTTATTGTTAGTGTTTTAAAGTTTATGCATGGTCTGGAACCAATAACTAAAAGTAAAGATGTAAGATTCAAGACCTAAGGAAACAGGCTTCAGGATTTTATGTGTGACTGTATATAGACACCAACTTTGGTAGAACTCTCTGTTGACTCTCCATGTGAGAGCGATACTGACTTTATTTTCTGGTGAAGATATTGAAGGTCTTATCCAGTCTAAACTACCAAAGTATCCTAATTCAGACCTGAATGAACTCCAAAGCCCTCCCTGATACAGGTTTTATTGAACCAGCAGCCAATATGCTCTGCTTTTTGACTGTTGCCTGGGGTTCAGAAAACCTGTGAAGCCCTGCATGGGAGGGAGGGATGCATCAGCTATCATCATGCTCTACTTTGTTTACAATGGACATTTAAGGGGTAGCCAATGCCTTATAAGTAGTGATAGGACCATGGAAAGCCAAACTTCGTCTAAAATCAACCTTGATGTGACCTTATGTTTTATTTCCCCACAGGCTTCATCCCTGCAGAATGAAACTACAATATCTGAAAGAAGGAATGTTTGGCCATTAAGGCCATGTTTGAAACTTGGCAGCAATATCTGGAGAAGCCAGGCATCCAGTCATGGCCTGCACCAGTCATCACAAATGGGAGGACCCCTGGATGACCCATAACCTCTACCAGCACAAGAGCTGCTGATCTGTTTCCCACCTTATTGATTTCAGGACCCATTAGATCCTGTACTCAAAACTGGTGAGCTAAAGTATTATCTCCTAAATTGAAAACTCCTATCCAGTTCAAGGAAGCTGACCTCACCAGGTTGTGACACACAGAAATCCTTGCTGTAATCCACTCATAGAAGAGTAACAACAGGACTGCTGCTTTCAACCACAGGTCATGGGTCTTGCCTGCACCGGCCTGTTAGCCTTAGAAGGATGCTTCTATGCAGTGGACTTCTTGCCTAGGTGTCCTGGTCAAGAGCACTCACACTGAGGTCCAAGTCTGTACCACAGTAGCTTTGTCCTCAGCTTCTATCTGTGCACGATTTTAAACTCTGGGTCTTAGGACTTCTCATGGCTAAAGATCCAGGGAGACATGAAGGACCAAGGAGAATGTGCCTTGGCAGAACTTAACCAGAAAAAGACAGAGGGCTCTTCCAACTCTTATTGAATCACTGGTAATTGTGGTTAAACATCTTTGGAGGTTTTTATCACAGAATTCTCTCCATATTTCTAAAACAACATTATTTTCATACTTACCAAAATGTGCTACTTTCCTCCACACCAAGGGACATTACCTTTATCCCCAATGGCCATCAAACGTCTACATTTTGCATGGATTCCTGGCTAATGTAGGGCCTCCAGTTTGAATCCACACTTAGTACATGTGTCATTGTAAACAAAGATCACTTGGATCTTAGGATCACACCTTGGAATTGCAGTGCCTGTATATACTACCCACGACTAAGGTAACTTTGTTTTCCTTATACCCACTTCCACATTCGTTTATAATACCTCTTCAATGCAAAACGTATTTTACAAGTAAAATAGGGAAGCATCATATGAAACATCCCAGCCCCTCATGAACTCAATCAATTTTTATTGAGGACCACTATGTGCCAAGCACTGTATTACATTTTGGGAATACAATGATGAATGAGTCAGAATCCTTTCCTTAAGAAGTTTGCATTCCAGTGGGGAATCCAGATGATGAAACAGCATGAAGAGTGCTAGAACAGGCTCATGATGGCCATAAGAATTCCCTCATCTCTGTTCCTTAACCACCCAGGGAACTCCCAGTTGCCCAAGCTGATGCACAGGTGATCTATTATGCCAAAGCAACCTAAAAGATGAAAGCCAACAAGCAGCAGTCCAGGGGGAGCCCCTCCAAGTAGTGGTCCCATGGGTTCTTGTTACTAATGTATTATTTCTAAATCATCTGACTTTTAAACAAGTTGGGTGTTCACTTACTGAGCACCTTCCTCATTATGTCATCAAACTGATAACCCTCAAGTTGTAGCTGCTCACAGGTGAAAATCAGGCTGTGAAGTCAGAAGACATGGCTTCAAGTTTGGGTCCTGGTGCTTACCATGACTGTGGGCAAATCACCTAAACTTTCTGGTCTTTGGTGTCATTCTTTGCAAAATAAAAGTAAAAACATTATATACTGTACCTACCTCACAGGGTTGTTGTGAGAATCAAGTGAAACGTATGTGAAAGCACTTTGTAAGCTTTGTTATTTTTAATCACCCCACTTTCATGGGTTCTTCATCCTCCCTACCAAATGCAATACTATAATTCACCTGAAGGATGTACTCTTACCCACTCGGTTCCTACCTCCCACCCCTATACAAGTGAATGGTACAAAGAAGATGAAGTACATGCCTTCCTGGATATCTAGTTTCAGATGGGAATTCTGATACCTCACAGAATGACAAGGAAGTAGTCCGGAGGACCAAAACTGGGGTTCTACTGCCATAGAGACATTTCACCATTAACATACCACTGGACCTGGATACCAGCCAGCCCTCTTGATGGACGATTGCCCCCAGAGAACCCTTTCTTGGCCCCAGAGAACTAACCAGACTGCAGTGGTTCAGGGAATCATCTGGGTTCTTTCTGGCTGCCAGGAGAGTCACCAGCCATTCCAGGAAAGAGCATGCTTCCGAAAATAAAGCAAGAAGATTGGTTAAAGGAGACACTGACCCCATTAAGCAAAATACAAGCCATCCCTGACTGCCTGACCTGTGATAAATGGGCTGCCAAGGGAGATTCCTAAACACTCATTTAAAGCAAGGATTCGGTGACACATTTCTTCATTTAGCAGTTTATCCCTGACGCCAACCTGACCCTTGCTTCTCTGATTTTTGATTTGTCGACTCCCTGTCTGCTTAACAGACCTATGATAAGATGTGTTTCTGGCTTTAAAATCCCATATGCTCCCCTTACATACACACAAACACATAAACATCCACACAATGAGGAATGCCACCATTCTTCCGCTCTTACCCACTTGACCAAACTTAGCCTGGCCTTCTGTTTCTGATTATTTCATATGCATTCTGTTTGGCTGATCCAATTTGAGTTCAGTTTCACTGGACCAGTTCTAATGTACCCCAGGCTGAAACCCTGACTCTCTTTCAGTCCTGTGTAGAAGCTTAGAGTGCCCATGGAGTCACGATACCAATATCCAGCAATCCTTTAAACAAAGGGAGGTCTTTCAACTTAGAATACATATACTTGTCCAAAACTAAGGCCATATTGGCATGTATATCCAGGAATAACATAAAGTTTCTACAAAAGTTCTCCTGAGTGAATAGAATGGTGACTATGTACAAAAGTTCTGATAGAATTGGCATCCGAGAAACTTTGTGATAAGGCCTTATGCCTAAAATAGAAAATTTCAACTACAATTCATTCCTTAGCTTCCTAGAGCAAGGAAGACAGATTACAGGGAAAAATTGATTCATTGTTTATATCAGTTTCTAAAATATTTTCAAATGGAATGGAAAATAATTCACAGTTTCCTTCTTGCTATAAGTCAGAATGGCTGACCTGACGCACCAGTTCAGTGAACTGAGAAATTCCGAGACTTTTTCCTATGGCTATAATATTAAAAGTTAATTTTAATACCTAAAAAAGATTAACAATTAAAAACAGTGTCTTATGTTATAGTTTACAACCACTGCTTGCTGTGGGAAGGGAGCCAGAGAGACTCAGAGTACCCGCCACCCAAGGTCAAAGGCACTGAGCCAAAGGATCCAGCAAAGAGCAGGCCCAAGCCAGGAAGAAAAGCTGTTGCTGAAATGACAGACCAAGCATATGAAACAAGATGATCTCCAGGTCATGGTAGCTGAGAAAGGAGAATAGACAGATCCAAGCTGGGAACCAAATTAAGATGTTGGAACAGGTACCAGAGTGAATAAGACTGGGCAGGGGATGGAGTCACCTACAGTCACCTATTTGTCGTACAGTAGCCTTTCTTGTAGGTTGCAATACTACATCCTAGTTTCTTTTTCACAAGTAAAATCCTTGGTATTACCGATGTAGCTTACATAGCCAGCCCCAAGTAGAAAACTCTTCCTTTCCCACAGACATACTTTTTATTATCTTGGTTGATATAATTTTCTTTCTCAGAGATTTTTAATTTTTTTCATGAATCTTTGATAGATTATTTTATCAATAAAAATTTTGTCAATAAATACTTTTCCTGATTGAACTCCAATTCCTTCTTTGGTGATTAAAGTTGGTAATAAAAATAAATTACTTTAATTAATAGTTTGTCTGTACTTGCTTTCCCAAGGCTATATGAGAGGGAGACGATGTTCTAACATAGATAACATATGAGTAAGCTCAAAACAATTATAGTAAAACACCAGCCCCGGGTAGCCAAGATGACGTTTGATAATGACACACAGTGAACATTTCAAGTTAGCTCCAATCTACAAATTGTACCTCTCTTTCAAAAGTCATAGGGGATCAACTCTCCCACTGCTGCATCAGAATGCAGACTGCCCAGTGAGAGATAGACACTCAGGATGGAAAGGAATAATGCAGGCAGCATTTTGCAGAAAGAGGTATTTGAATGCAGAGACCAGCCACTCCCCATAGCTGGGGAGAGTGCCAGGCTTTTCAGAGAACTCACATTAGAAGTTTCAGCAGTGGATGGAACTGGGCCAATAGACACAATGGTGGGGAGAGTGGGGAAGTTTCTGTAATTAAAGTCTGAACTCTGCACACTTTCAAACAGACTAAGAGCTCTCTACTATTGGCAACAAGGACTTTTTTTTAAGTGATTGTTCTAACTGAACCTGGTAAGGCATGAATCACTGTGGAAAACAAAGGAAGTCAGTGGAGTACAGACTTTGGGTTAAGAATGAAGAAAATAATCTGAATGGCACCAGGAGAGACAGTTCCATAAGCTCTATAGCAGGAGAGACTGGAAGTTACTAACAGAGGAATACTGCTGTGTGTCTTTTCCAGTATGCCATATATATAGTTAGACTTAAAATGACCGCTTGGTAAATTACAACTGGTTTTTAATCTTTTGTGTGGACCCGGTTCTTGTCTATTGAATTCTTTCATGGTCTTTATAAAACCCAGAATTTATAGAGAACTCTTCAATGTTAACAGAGTATCTGTTGATATGTGAATCAGATAGATGCTAACTGATAATTACAATCAATATTCCAGAATGGTCAAGCAATTCTTCACTTAATAAAATTTATTTTGAACTGAATATATACAATTTATACCAGCAAGATAAAATATCATCTGTTACAGCAGCACCAACTCTAAATATAATCCCAAATCCCCAATCTTTCACTCCCCACAAACAAAATTAAAGTTTATCTGTAAACTGAAAATCAACACAGAGAATTTTTTTAATGGGTCAAACTTTGGTAGTAAGTAAACTATTATTTGAAGCAACTAGTAAGAAAAGGCTAAACTGCTTGAAAGCATTCTTTCTTTCAACTTGTATTGAATGCCAACCAGTCCCAGACACTGAATTAAGCAATGGACATAACATAGTAAGCAAAATCATGGAGTTCACATTCTGGGCTCAGACAAAGACATTGAATAATCATACCAATGAATGTGTAGTTATCAACTGAGAAAAATTCCTGAGTAAAGGAATAAGCTACAAGGAGTGTGTATGAGAAAGAAACCCAACCAAGTTTAGAAGACTTGCTGGAAGAAGTAAAGCTTGAGCTAAAGTAAGACCAGCGAGCAGAAGTTGAGAAAATAGAAGTGGGGAGTATAAAACATTTCAGACCGAGGGGCCCACAACACTCATCTGAGACCTGAAATGCTAAATAAGACCTGAAAGCAGGCTCAAGTGATTACAGCCCTGAAAGCAAAATTCAGAATGGTAAGAGGTGAAATATATAGGTGGGTAACAACCAAGCTATGCTGTCTTAGAGACCACAGTAAGAAACTTCATCTTCAACCTAACAGAATTGGAAGCGTCTCAGCTTTTACCAAGAGTTAAGTCTTAAATTTGTTTGCCTGGTTGTGTTCTGTTGTACACATATAGAGTGCTTAATGTACATGTACTTAATACATTCTGGATTTGTTTTCCACAATATATTCCAGAGAACAGATATGATATTTTCCTAGGTTGATTATCAGAATTATGACTTAGAAACTTCCACCCAAAGAGGCATTCTGTGATGTGCATTCAAGTGATGCCAAGAATATAGCTACCGTAGCCTTATCATGGCCATAGTGTGTATGGATTCTGTCTTCAAAACAAGGATTCTGTCTTCAAAACAGATTTTTTAAAAATTGTCTCAATTGCGACAATACATATGAAAACATTTTGGAAGTTTTGATGAGAGTAAATGAAGGAATCATTACTACTTACTACTCTACAAAGGACCAGCGCTCAATTTAGAATGGAGATACATAACAAAGGAACCTTAGAAATACAGAGATGTCCCAATTTGCATGCACAGCAGTAGTAACAGTAAGTTGCAGTCTGTCCTCCATCAACCCTTCCCTCACCCCTGCCTTCAGAGATACCTGGTGCCTCCAACAGCTGAGTATCTTCAGGGAGCTAGAGCAGGAACTGATCTTTTTCTCTTTGGCTTTCCCTACAGACTAAGGTATAGGCTTTCTCAGCTCTGCTAAGTCAATTATCACTTGTCCATCTGGTTCCAGACTGTAAAAATTTGTTGATATCTTTGATTTGTTACTGTCTCTTCAGCCATTCCCTTTGTATTCTGCATTTATGCCTTTTGTGTCCTTTTTAACGGTGTTTGAGGAGGGTATCTATGTGTTCAATCTAAAATGATTAACTGAAACGTTCTTATTGTTCTAATTTGCATTTCCTGGTTGAATACTTTTTTCATCTTTATGAACCATGTTTACTGTCCCTTCATGAATTACGTGCTCTTATCTTTTGGCTGTTTTTCTATCAGGAACTATTCATTTTCTTATCAAACTTAATAGTTCCATTTATATGATGTATATTAACTCACTGTGTGTCAGATTAATTGCAAATATTTTTCCAGTTTGTCATCTACCTTTAATTTTTGTGATTTTTATGCATGAAAAATATTATTTTGTTATAATTTACTATAGTTTGTAGTTTTTTATTATTAAAAGTATTATTAATTATAAACATTGTTATTGAATTTATTAAATTAATTACTGAATTACTAAATCTTCCAGCAAGTTTAGGCATAGAATTCCCTTAATCAGCCTGATATCAGTTCAATGATTACCTACCTTATATTCTAGATATATTTATAATTTCATGTTTTTAGATTTACTTTTTAATTCATCTGGAATTTAATTTTTCATGTAGTATGTAAGGGGAAATATTAGGTTGGTGCAAAAGTAACTGCGGTTTTTGCCGTTAAAAGTAATATAAATAACGAATTGTTTGCCATTAAAAGTAATATAAAAAACTAATTATTAGCATGTATACCATCAAATATTTAAATATAGAATACAATTATGTACAATTTAACATACCATTTAAAAGCAACTATTCATTCTACCACAACCTAAATCCTTATCTAATTATCTACTTTTAGGAGAACCCAAAATAAAATAATTTGTACTGGAGATAGCTCAGGAAATCCATCCATCCTTAGCCCTGGAAATAGCCCTGGAAATCCATCCATAGCAATGAAGACTGCATAGTTTGTGGTAAGTGGGTTGTGACAACCCCTGATAGGGTCAGTATTACTAAGAGTCTCATCTGTAATGAATTGAGACAGAATGCAGGAGGAAGGGGATGTAAAGGGTTTATGCAATATCTCTACTATTTGAGACATATGGCAATAACAGTTGTCATAAAAGACTGCAGAAATGATAGATTGCTTTTGAGTATCATGGATACACCACTGAAGGAAAATGGCGGACTCATGTCAGCCAATCTCCAACTCAGGACATGATGTTAAATTTAGGAAATCTATATGACACCGGTATCTACCACAATCAGAAGGCAGCACAGACTGAAAACAAGGCCTGATTGTGAGAGTAGCAAAATTGCAAAGAAGATTTACTACACAGCCCTGTCAAATGTATTGTGCTAAACTCAAGACCCAGATAGAGAAGAAATGGGAACATGAGGACCAAAATGGGAACATCTGAGTGGATGCACCTGGATCTCTATATTCTGCTGAACCATCTAGTGACTCACTCTTTGGTATTCAAGAATAGCAAATTTCTCTTGCCTAGAGACCATGCAGAGAATTCGTGTAAGATGCCTTACAAGATAATCATTGTCTTCATCAAGATTCACCTCACCTTTCTGATAGTTTATAGGCATAATGCTAGCTCTAATCTTAGCATGGTCCACCTGCAGAAGTGCCATTCTATTTTGGAAGCAAAGCCCTTATTCACCAAAAATTATACAACATTTAGCTGTTACATTCTGAGAGGAACCTAGAGTATAGATGCCTTAGAATGGATCTTGAGGTGGGTGACTGGGGAAAGGGTATCAGTTAAGACTGGAAAAGGCAGTTTGCTAGTTGCTATGGTTTGGATATTTGACCCCTCCTACTTTCACATTGAAATTTAACCCTCAGTATTGGAGGTTGGGCCTAATGGTAGGCATTTGTATCATGGAAGCAGATCCCCCATGAATTGTTTGTTACCAGCCTCGTAGTAACGAATGAGTTCTTGCTCTATTAGTTCTGGAGATTTCCCCTAGAGCTAGCTGTTAAAAAGAACTTGGCACCTCCCTACCTCTACTTCCTCTCCCAACATGTGACCTCTGAATGCTGGCTCCCCTTCCCTTTCCAGCAAGACAGGGAGCAGCCTAAAGCTCTCACCAGAAGCTGAGGTTGTCACCATGCCTCTTGTACAGCCTGCAGAACTGTGAGTCAAATATCTCTTTTCTTTATAAATTACCCAGCCTCAGACATTCTTTTATAGCAATACAAATGGACTAAAACAATAGTATAGGAGAACTCACCCATAACTCAGGATCTCATGTTCAAGAAGTCCTAATATTATACTAGGATGGATTTCCTAAATTTGGGAGAAGTATTAACCTATAATACATGAGGTAGAAATGCCAGAACAGCCTTATCAAATTTTTGAAAAAAGTGGGGAAAGGCTTAGGCAGGAGATAGGCTTGAATGGATTTAATGCTTAAGACTAGAGACTCCATCAGCTGGCTGACCATTTCCCAGGAGATCTCAGAGGACATTCCCTTCACTAATTTGAAAGAGAGAGTGATCGTATGAGGACATTGGCCTTGTTGAGAGACTCAGTGAATCTGTCCTTGTTAGGCTGAGGTGTATCATCAGGAAAGCTGCCATGAAATAAACTAATCAATGTCATTGAGACGATAGGATTCTGGGATAGTAGAAGCCAGGTGGTGTCACTTTACTGTCAACAGCAAAGCGAATATAATCACTGTATTGGGAAGCAAAGCCAGAATGGAAATCAGAGACCCTAACTCCCAAGGATCTGTGGCAATAGTTTCCAGGGGCACAATAGATAGGTAGTATGGCATTCTTAATAATGGAACCCCTCCAAAGATGTCCACATTTTAATCCCCTGGAACCTATGAGTATATTACTTTACATGGCAAAGGGAACTTGTAGGTGTGATTAAATTAAGAATCTTGAGATGAGGAGATTATCCTGGATGAGCTGGTTGTGCTCAGATAATCACAAAGATCTTTGTAAAGGAGAGAAGGAGGCAGGAGTCAGAGAAGGAGCTATGACAATAGAAACAGAGCTTAGAGAAAGAGAGAAAGAGAGAGAGAGATCTGAAGATGCTAACCTACTGGCATTGAAGACAGAGAAAAGAGATGAGTAAAGAAATGCAAGCAACCTGTGGAAGCTGGCAAAGGCAAGGAAATGGATTCTCCTTGGAGGCTGCCCTGCCAACCCCTTGATTTTGGTTTAGGGAAATTGATTTCAAACCTCTAACTTCCCAGAACACTAAGGTAATAAACTTTGTGTGTTTTTGAGCAACTATGTTTGTCATAGTTCGTGGTGATGGTTCATATTATTTGTCATCTTGGCGAGGCTATAACACTCAATTATTCAATCAAACATTAATCCAGGTGTTACTGTGAAAGTTTTTTAGAGGTGTGGTTAATATCTACAATCAATCAGTTGACTTTAAGTAAGAAAGGTTACCCACGATAATGTAGGTGGACCATGTCAAATGAGTTGAAGGCCTGAAGGGCAAAAATTGAGGTTTCTCGGAGAAGACATTGTGCCTCAAACCTGTAGCATTAACTTCTGCCTGAGTTTCCAGCCTGCTGGCCCACCCTATGGATTTCAGATTCACCAGCCTCCACAATCACATGGGCCAATTCCTTAAAATAAATATATTTTTAAAATCTCCTATTGGTTCTCTTTTCATGGATAATTGTGACCAAAACATTTGTTTCAGTACCAATAGGAAGCAAATGCAGGTAGCTAAGCAAGGTATTGAATGATCTATATAACCAGAAAGGGCCAAAAGGAGGTAGGACAAATAGCCATCACAAAAGCTATTAACTAATCTGTTTTTTCTAGTTTCTGCACCTGAGCAAGTTTCAGCCAATTAATGCAAGGTATGCCAGGTTACCTTAAGGACTCCTCCAATCCTTTTACAAATGGACCTACAAATAGTTGTCAGAATATACTTGGGAAATTTTAAAAACCCCACAAATATTAATTTTTTAAAAATACAGGGTACGAGCTGACACTGATAGCAGAAAAAGCAAAATGCCATTATGGATCTTTTGCTACAATGAGAGCATGTGAAGATCAGGTAATAAATGGACTCCTGCCCAAGTTCTTCTGACAGGCGTCCAATGGGCACAAAGGTAATGGTCACTTTTCCAGTCCTTAAGTGTATCACTTAGATGGATGTGCTTAGCAGTTGTCAGAAACTTCACCTTTGCTCCCGAACCCTTGGATTAAAAACTATAGTGGCAGAAAAAGCCAAGTGAAAGTGTCTGAAAGTGTACCTCCTCCAAGATACTAAATCAGAAAAATACCACCTACTAGATGAAACTAGAGAGTATCATTCTCAAAGTATGTGTGCCAGTAAAGGATGCAGGAATAGTGTGATCTCCATCATGTGCCTATTTAATTTGATGGTCTGACACCTGCAAACAATCAGTTGGATCATGGCAGATGACAATAGACTACTGGGAACTGAACTAAGTGGCCTCACCCTTACACATCTCACTAGCCTAATTGAAAAGAAGCTACTTAAATGAAAGTGCCCCTGTAGTATAATCCAATACTCTGCTCTTGTAAACCAGAAATGGAGAATCCTCTCCCCAGGGCAACTCAGGGGAAAAGCATCCTGCTTCACTGTCCATACCCAAAGCTGAAATTCTAGTTAAACTATTCCCTGAATTCTTTCTTAGCGCATACTTTGGCTACCCAATGTTGGCTGCTGGGCTACTAGCTACACTTATTCTGTAGTTACTGATCTGGTGAGTTTTTCAGAAAGGCTGATTAGAAGCAGTTCACATTCACTTGGAATGAGCAACAGCATACATTCATGATCTTGACAAGGGGTATGCTAACATTCCTTCACAATATAGTTCTTGTGATAAAGGGACCTTTGCCATCTGGACCTTCTGCAGAACATCATTTTGATTAGACCTAGGGAGGAGAAGGAAGTTTTATAAGAAATGCCCTTGGGAGGCATATGGGGGCCCAGGGGCTGTGTGGAGACAAAGTGGCTCCTTTTTGAATCAAATCCACCCTACTGACTTCTCATTAGCCCCAGACACCCTGATGCATCCCAATTCCTACTGTATTTACTGTCCCTAGTGTAAAAACATGCCAACCTTGATTTTATTACACAAATTATGAGCTATGACCCACATAGCATTCTTGTCTGTTCTGCCCTTGATTGTCTTGCTGGAGCACATATACCTCTTCCACATGGTATATAAGCCCTGAGACTGGAGAGTAAAAGTGTAATCTACCTGTCTAGTGACCACCCAAGACCACGCTTCTGTCTGTAAGTCCCCCAGTAAAGCATTCCTTGCCAACAAACTACATTCATCTGCCTTCTTATTCAGTTTCCCAGCTCCTCCAGCATTTGGGGGCTGCTTTGCCTATACGGCCCTCTCATGGAACAGGGTCAGGGATTCACCTTACAAAGACCAAGATTCAGCCAAATTGGTGATGTTTTAAGAATTCCATGAGTTTGTGAAATGCTAAAACACACCCTTGCATCTATGCCGTGAAGAAAGGTATAATGTCTGGCAATCCTCTTTGGATTTTGGAAAGAACACATGCCGTATTTAGGAATACAGCTCTGACTCCTTTATCAATTGACTCAGATGGCAAATAGTTTTGAGTGGGGCTTTGTAACAGATTTAAGCTGTGGAACAAGGATCCCTGCGGCTTAGATCATATGATTCAGTAAATCGCATGATGCTGGAACCACTTGGAATGATACATAAGCATGCCATGCACAATCTTCTGAAAGCCCCCATAGAAGAATCACAGCAAAGACCACCAAGGGCATGGAGCAAGCTGTACCATCTGCAGCAGAGAATTATTCAGCATTCCAAAAGTAGATTCTGTCACACTACTGGACCTAAATAGAGACTGAACTCCCAACCAAGGAATATTAAGTGACTGTGCAACTGAGGCTACTTACTTTTATCCTGATATTACATCAAGTCATAACTTTGTGGAGGGAGGCACAATAGCAATTCATCATATTGTGAAAATGGTACATTCTGGATCAGATCAAAGCAGGTTCAGAGAACATAAGTAAGTTACACATGTCAGTGTCACAGACCCTTGCATTACTTACCTAGTTACATCAATACCTCATATTTAGTGAGCTAGTAGGGAAGAAATAGCCAACTGAGAAGGAAAATCTCAGGCCTGGTTCATGGATAGGGTGACTTAATATGTTTGCAAGGTGAAAATAAGCCTCTGTTGCACTACAGCCTGTCTCAAAGGAGGCCTTGGAAAACAGTGTTAAGAGGAAGTCCTGCATGGTTCACTCTGCCATCAGCTCTGCATGAAGAGAGAAATGGTCTGAGGTAAGAACACAAATAGATTCCTGGGCAGTGGCTGGTTAATCATGGACTTGTAAGGAGCAAGACTCAAAGAGTGGGGCCGAGAAGATATGAGGAAGAATCGTGTAGAAGGATCCACAGAAATGAATACAAAATGTGCAGATCTTTATGTCTCCTATCAATATCCCTTGGAGACCATCTACCACAGAGGAGGCACCAAACAGCCAGTGGTAAAGATGACTCAGCCAGTGAAAGTCAGCGAGTTTCTTTCCTCAGCAATCCCAGTGCTTGCACAAGGGGCCCATGAACAGAATAACCTCACTGGCAGAGATGTAGGGAGACAGAGGAGAAATAGATATTAAATAAATAATCACACAGATAATTGTTGATAATTATTTTCAATACTAAGGAAGCAAATATAAGGTCTAGGTTGAGTAGTCCAAAGTGTTTGGGAGCAAAAGTGTTTTGGATTTTGATTTTTTTCTGATTTTGGAATATTTGCATATAATGAGATATCTTGAGGATGGGATCCAAGTCCAAACACAAAATTCATTTATTTCAAATGCACCTACACACATAACCTGAAAGTAATTTTATACAATATTTTAAAGAATTTTGCACATAAAGGAAAGTTTTGACTGCGTTTTGACTGCAACCCATTACATGAGGTCAGGTGTGGAATTTTGCTCTTGTGGTGTTGTCTTAGCTCCCAAAAAATTCGCAACTTTGGAAGATTGTGGATTTTTGGATTTAGGATGCTCAATCTGTATCATAAAATGTGTAAAACAGGGAACCAACCCTATTCTGGGAAACCAGGGAATGCTTTCCTGAGGAAATACAGCTTTAAAGTTGAGCAGACGGTAACTAGGTAAGAAAGGGACAGGCGAGACCAAAAAAGTATAGCAGACAGATAATTTGTGTGAAAGCCCTGAGTTGGGAAGATGTTTGGTAATATGAACAAGTAAAGAAGACTAGTGTGCCTAGAAGACTATGAGAGAGTGGAAGAGTGGTGGAGGTGAGACAGAAGAGATAAATCAACGTGCCTGATCTTGTTTGATCTCAGAAGCTAAGCAGGTTTGGGCATGGTTACCACTTGGATGGGAGACAGAAGACAAAAGAACCAGATAAAGCAGAACCTTTCAGTCCACGTGAAGGGATCCTTTGTTGCCATTGCTGTTCTTGCTGTTGCTGCTGCTGCTGCTGTTCTAATTGTTGCTTGTGGGTTCACCTTTCCTGAGCTACCTCTTTTTCAACTTTCAGTTCTTCCTTCCTCAGGGAAACATTCGTGATGCTCCAGATTCATGTGTTATTTATTGATGTTTGTGGTTATTTTAAGAGCAGTGAAAGTCCTTGAAAAAGGACTGGGCTAGAGATAAGAATTTGATATTGATTGGAATGTAGATGATATATATGGATCAAGGGGAAATTAGAGCATGGTACCAAGCCTAGTAAGGGAAAAATCTCCTTAAGAGACATCAAGAAGGAACAACCTGAGAAGTAGGGAGAAGTAACAAGGAGTATGGTATTCCCAAGTCAAGAGAAAAGACAGATTTGAAAAGAATGTGTTCAACTACGTCGAAAGTTGAAGAGGAGGTCAATTAATATATAGCCTAAGAAAATGCCCATTTGATTTAGCAACACTCGTATTTTCACCAACGGAAATTGGCAAATGCCACAAATCCTGGCTTAATTTATTGTTTTATTGATTGTCTGGTCTTAAGAAAGTGATAGAGAAAATATTAATAATACTGACTAAACTGAAAAGTATATCAAAGTCTGTAGCCATTACATGAATAGCACAAAAGATTGAGCACATATTCTTCCAGTATTTGAAAACTATTATCCTACTCAGCAAAGAAGTGGCACATGTTATTGATTCTCAAATGAATTCTGACAAACAGCTTCACTGTCATTTCACTTTCATCTTACTCATTAACCACAAATGAAAAATACCAACCAACCTTCATGTGGGAACTACATTTGTTCATCAGTTGCAATAATTGATAGTTATGGATACAAGAATGGCAAAAATCAATGAAATCAAGGATTCTGTGAGAATCTATTAGATCTAGAGGATTTCCAATAACAAATTTTGAATATTTTATTGTTATTTACAAACTGTCATGCATTCTTTATATCAATAAAATACATAGTAAATTTATATAGTTATAATATGTGTGCACTTTTTTCAAACAGTAAATTATTATGCATTTACCAGCATATCACTATCCTCAGCCATCAGTAATGAACATTAGATAAATGCTCAGGATATACTTATACAAATTTAAAACAAATTCACAAATACGACTCTGAAATAAAGAGATATCACAAAAATGGAAGGAAAGAAAATACAATAGAAATGAACTACCATAATATGGTTTCTGTGGAGAGTGTAAATAGCAGACTTGTGAATAAAGATTTGGAACACATGCCATTTGGAGTTCTTGCAGGAACAGAAAAGTCTGAATTTTTTCTTCACTTGTGGTTCACCAAATTCTGCTACATTTATCTCACTTTACTGAACATGTTTCGCTATCTCAGTAAAATAAAGAGGAATTAAATTTTGCAAAAGGAAATGGAGAAATCAATGTAAAACAAAGGGATATTTTGGTCGTTTTAACCTATGTCCACAACTGGTTTCATATTCTTTCTTTCCCTTCTCCACCTAATTACCCTCTCTGAGTGTGGTCTTGACTTAGTAACTCACCTCTAATGATTAGAATATGGCAGAAATGATAGAGTGTAACTTCCAAGTATAGATCTAAATAATATTGTGACTTGTGTCTTTCTTCCTTAAATCATTTGCTCTGGGGTAGATATTCACATGGAGAGAAACAGGCCTCCTCCCAACAGGCAGCACTAACTTTCCAATCCAATGAATGAACCATTGTGAAAGTTGATCCTCCAGTCCCAGTCAAGCCTTCAGATGACTACAGCCCCAGCTAACATCTTGACAGCACCCTCACAAGAGATCCTAAACCAGGGCCACCAAGCCAAGCAGCTTCAGAAACTCTGATCCTCATAAACTGTGATTTAATCATTATTTATTATTTTAAGGACTATGGAGGAAATTTTTTATGTAACGATAGATATCTAACACCTATAGTATAAAATTATGAAGATATTTGCAGTTCCTGGGGGTCAATGAATCCTGGATAAATTTAGGAACTGTAATAAATGTGACTTTGAACTTCTCTAACAAGCTATTAGTATAGTAGTAGACCCAAAGACACCTTGTCTTCACCTGCTTTCTGAAAGATAAATGGTAATTTCATGTATCCCTCCCAGAGAAGGATACATGAGAAGAATTCCTAGAGGAGGTAGCATTTGACCTAGATCTTGAAATTTCAGTTACATTTTAGCAGACAGGACTGGATAATAGGTGTTTGGATTTGTGTACTGGTGGTGACAGAAAATAACATGTTTTAAGAACTATAAAGTAGCTGAATAGAGCACAGGGAAACTTCCAGGGCAATGGTTCACAAACTGGGGCACGCCTAAGAATCCCTGGGGGGTGCTTATTTAAAATACATGTCTGGGCCTCATTCATAAAGTTGACATGGTAGAACTTAAGGGCCCAGGAATTTACCTTCTTAATGAAAATCCCAAGTGATTCTCATGCAGATAGATGGTCCTTGGATCACAATTTAAGAACCACTGTGTTAATGGAATAACAAAATTTCAGTCTAGAAACATAAGTTAGGACCATGTCACGGGGATTTAAATGTTGAACTAAGCTATGTGGTTGAAATGATATACAGTGAGATGCTACAGGAATTTTGTCTAGTTTTTATTGTGAAAATTTTTATGTACAAGTAGTGCTAACAGTCTAATGAATTTTTACATCACCATATCCACCAATTATCAGGATTTTTCTACATTTGCTTTACTATTCCTTTTCCATATTATTAATATTGCTGATAAAGTACTTTAAAGCATATCGTAGACTTCATGTTATTTCACCTTCATGTGCTTCTGTATGTCTCTCTAGCTTGCCAGACAGTCACATTGTTTTTACAGTACCTAAAACAATTAACAATAACTCATTGGTATCATCTAATACTGAGTTGAAATTTGTATTTTATAATTTTTTAAAAGTTCTTTTATTGTTGTTTTGTTTGAACCCAAATCCAAACAAGGTCCACATATTGCGTCAGATGCTGTATCTTAAGATTATCCTGATCAAGATGGGTCCCTTCTCATGACCTTCCATTTTTCTTCATGTCACAGGCTTATTGATACTGAACACTTGTTCTACAGAACTTTTCACAATATGGGTTTGTTTTTTGTATTCTTGTGGTATCATCTAACTTAATATGATGTCCTCCATGTTTCCTGTAAGCAGGGGGTTATCTCAAAGGCTTAATAAAATTCAGATTTACTTTCTTTTTTTAAGGAATACTTTGTAGGGGACTATGTAGTATATAATGCATGAAAGCAAGAAGCACATCATATCAGGGTCTCCTATTCCAAATTACGCTAAAATTGATCTGTGATTTCAAGGAGTGACAGACTGATTCCTTCATTATAAAGTTCCTCAAAAAACTTTAATTTGTTGTTTCATTTATTCTTAATCATTGCCTCAATAAAATTTTCATTAGGAAGTGCAAAATGTTGATTTTTCTAAAGCTCTTATTTCTTCTACTTTTATTATATGGAATTATTCTAAAATATTCTTCTGTCATTACTAAAGCTATTTGATTACCCTGAAATATTTCATATAGGAATGATAGGATAAATGGTTATTTCCCACTGTTAAGGCTACGACAAATGGTAAAAAAAAAAAAAAAAAAAGAAAAGAAAAATACATTTTTTGGCTTTTGCTTGTTTGTTAATATCTGTGACACGATCAGAAACTACTTAGGATAATTCATCTTGACTTGGAAATTCTTATTTAAAATAACCTGTAAGAGAACACATTTCAAATTAATTTTCAATTTATTTACACATCTTGAGAAATATTGAAGTTCTTTAATTGGAATAGTCCTTAAAATCTGAGATTTCTTAAAGTCATTGGATATATACTGTACTATGGCTAGGTGGAGCAAAATTTAACTTAAAGTTTCAGCAGTAACTACAGGCCTCAAAACGTAGGGATAATGCTTGGATTGACTTGAACTAGTAACTCTAGGCATCTAAAGAGCAAAGTAAATATGCCTGTTTGGTTTCTAGTTTTTTCACTTTTTATTCTGAGACAATCTCAAACTAACGAAAAAGTTGTAAGTACAGTACAAAGGACCTTTTTCACAAAATCATTATAGAGTAAGCTGCCCATTTTTTCTGAATCCTTTGAGTATTCCCTGAAAAGGAAGACATTCTCTGATATAATCAAAATGGGGAAAGTAACTTGTTACCATCTATTTCCCAGACACCAATTTTATCAATTGTTTCAATGATGCTCTTTATTACAAAAGGACCTAGTTTAGAATCAGGCATCAGATGTATTATCATTCTTTTTATCCACCTCTACCCTGGAATAGTTCCTTGGTTTGCCTTGGAATAGAGACTTGATTCATCTTTCACAATCTTGACCTTTTAAAGATTACAGGCTGGTTACTTTCTAGACTGTCTTTCATTTTGGATTGGTTTGGTGTTTTCTCTCAATTAGCTTCAGGATATGCATCTTTGGCAGGAATATCATAGAAGTAATAATACATTATCTGCATCCTAACAGAAGGCATATAAATTAAATTTGTTCCGTCTCATTACTGGTGATGTTAACTTTGATCACTTGGTAAAGTTGGTGTCTGCTATACATCTCCACAGTAGAGTCAATTTTCTCTTACTTGCAATCAATAAGTATTCTGTAACTAATAATTATTTCTCAAACCTTCAGGGCATTTATTTATTCTAAGATTCATGGATTTCTTTATTTCTCAGGAAGATAATCTGTCACTATCATTACTTATTTTGATACTCAAATTGTCCTACAGGTTGTCAGTGGAAGCTGCTTCAAGCAAGCTTTTATAGTCTTTTGACATGTCTCCATCATTCTTTGAACACTACCTTTTTTCTGAGAAAACAAGAGGTTTTGGTTTATCTTGTGTTTTTTCTGCCCATCGCTGAAATCAAACGATTTTTCCAAGAATCCTGGCTCTTTTTAGTGCAGAACATTATTTGGAAACTAAAATCAGGAAGCTAGATATGTTCAATTGCTAGCCTCAGGCCCCGAGAGTGAAACGAACTAGGAAATATATAGGTACATACACACACACACACACACACACACAGGCATGACACATATATATATTTATTTCTCTATCTACTCATATATATTAAAAACTAGAAACTCATATTCAAATCTCCAATTCAAATCTATCACCACAGCTTCCTCCATTTCCGTATTTGCAACTCCCTTTTCTGACAGTGAGAAATCTATACTTGTCCTCCTCAAATATTTACTTTTTTTGCATTTATCCTTCTGTATATAATTAATCTGGCTGCCCACATATACTAGAAGCTCTCTCAGCTTAAACTGTGATACCTCAGGCTGTGTTGCTGCTACTGCCATCATCCAGCTCCCACAGATACTCAATTCGGTGTTGCTATGATTTGGCCCTGTGTCCCCATCCAAATCTCACCTTGAATTGTAATCCCCATAATCTCCACGTGTCAAGGGCAGCCCCAGGTGGAGGTAATGGGATCATGGGGACAGTTTCCCCCATGCTGTTCTCATGATAATGAGTGAGTCTCAGGAGATCTGATAGTTTTATAAGTGCCTGGCATTTCCCCTGCTTGCACTCATCCTGCCGCCCTGTGAAGAAGGTGCCTGCTTCGCCTTTGCCTCCCACCATGATTATAGGTTTCTGGAGGCCTCCCTAGCCATGTGAAACTTTGAGTCAATTAAACCTCTTTCCTTTATAAAGTATCCAGTCTCAGGTATTTCTTCAAAGCAGTGTGAGAAGGAACTAATACAAGTGTTTTGACATCCTATGATACACACTCTCCTTAACGATGTCCTGATCACACTATTCAGACTCCAGCCCCATGCTCAAGGCCCTGTGCCCCCTTCCCCAGCTCAGATGACAAACTTCCTCAGCCATGCCTAATGGGGGAGAAAGAAGAGAAGAAAAAGGGAGGGATGGAGGAGAACAATAGGTCCCTACTTATTTTAAGGGCCAAATAAATATATTTCACCATGAACTACCAAAACTCTTACTGTCCCTCACATTACTGGAACATTCTAATTTACTCACCTAAAAATTGACATTTGCTTCAAAAAATTAATAATATTAAAGGTTATATGTAAATCTGGCATATTAAGATCAATATTCTATATATTCAGCAAATATTTCACTACAGCCCATAAAACTGTTGAAACTCAAAGGAAAGTGAATATTGTGTAGTTATACAATCAAATTTAAAGCAAAAAGTTTGGATGATGCAAGCTCAAGGAAAATTTGCGCATCCTACGCATTTGGTAGTGACATTATGTGAAAGAATTTCAGGATTAAATTTCAGTTGATAGAGTTGGAAAAAGTGGATGTATAGGGAATAAAATGAAATATAGACAACTGACACTACCAGGCTCTAGTTGCTTACACTGCCATACATATATAGATGACAGTTAATTGTCTCTCTGAAAGTTCCATTTAAGCATCTACAGCTACTAGCAATTATTTTCTCAAGAAGTACATTTTATGTGGTAGCACTATTTATAGTAACAGAATTATTAGTTGATTGCAATAACACCCAGTCCAATCACCAAACCATTGGAGAATTTTCTTCCCAAAAAAAGACACTAGATGGCCTTTTCTTTTTCTTTATTCTCATGGATGGTTTTCAGGTTAGGTTTGTTTTGTTGTTGTTGCTTTTATGCGTCTTTAACATTTACTTCAGCAGAGCCCAAACGTTCACACAAGAATGAAGCTCTGAAGTTTCTGGCACGTAAGATAGGCCCCGGACTATTCCTAGACACCAGCAATTAGACGAGGTTGGAGAAGAAACAGGGGGAAGAATAGTGTCTTAAACATCATTTTGCACCCTTTTCTACTATTCTGTATCTTTATAGGATATATCCAGTCCAGTCCCAGAAAATCTACTGCCCAAGGAGTTCTAGATGACAGGTTAGATCAAGCCCCGGCAAATATTTGCGAAAACAACATTCAACTGCCTCTGGACATTGCAAAGACATATTCCAGGGAGCTATCTCTTTGGCTCTTTTTTAACTTCTTGCCTAGAGGATGAGACTCCTTTCGGGATGACAGCCACTGGGAAAGTAAAAGCAGCAGTAGCACCAGCTGGTTGCATCGCACTCCCGCGCCCCAAGGGCGGTGCAGGAGAACGCCCGGAGCCAGAGCCAGGGCTCGCTGGGCGCAAGCTGGGGCGCGCCCAGGGCCAAGGAGCTTCTGATTGGTTCTTAGCTGTGAATAGACCAGACCAAGGCTAATGGGAGCGGAGGGGGGTGTTCACCTGGGAATTGGCCTCCCCGCCTTGCCAAGGGCCTCCCTGATTGTATGGGGCGGAGGGGACGGAGGGCGGGGGCGGGAAACGGGAAGCACCACCTAACTAAACCCATGGGCGGGAGGAGGTTAAACTGAGGAAACCACGAGCCCATAGAAAAGAGAGGGCTATCGAGGCAAAAGGGTAGGTAACTTGGGGCTTCTGTGCCTTGAAAGTGTTAAGGACTGCAGGGAATGCAGGCGCCTTTCATTTTACTTTGAGCACCCTACCCTGGCTGGGCATTTAATGAGGAGTCCTACTGTGTGTGTTGAAACCTGCATAATACGGTAAAATATTCCGGCCCTAAATTATACTCGGCGGAGAGATTTAGGCAGATTACAATCCTAATTGGCCACACGGTGCTGGGGAAAGAGGACAGAGAGAATTGGGGGGCCTGGAATTTGGTGTACTATCACTGCACCGCAGCTCTACTTTCCATTAAGAAAAAGATCACATGACGAAGTCGAACTAAGAGATGTGAAGTAAAAAATGAAAAGATGGAGTAAAAGTAAGAAACAAACTCTGAGACGAGTGGGGTTTTCCCCGTTTATTCCAACAGCAATCTTAAATGATAGACGTCATGTAGCAGTTATATATCTATGAACATGTATGAGAGATTTATAAATACCTGCATACATAAATACAAACATCCTATTGTACATGAGAGATCGTAAATGCTTGGGCATCAGAAGTGGGAGCTGATCCTAGCTTGGGGGCAGCATCGGGCAGGCAGGCTTCTCTTTGATGTGAGTGCCTTCTGGGCGCCCGGCGCGTCCAGCCTCGCCCAGAGCCGCCCGCGGTCGCGCACGTCTGACCTGAGTCCTCTCGGGCACCAGCCTGAGAGCCGGTTGCGCACCGGCTCCCGCACCCCAGCCGCCAGGGTGGTGACACACACCGGAGTCGAATTACAACCCTGCAATTAACATATGAATCTGACGAATTTAAAAGAAGGAGGAAAAAAAAAAAAAAAAAAAAAAAAGCCTGAGCAGGCTCGGGAGTCCTCTGCACACAACTTTTCTCGGGGTGTAAAAACTCTTTGATTGGCTGCTCGCACGCGACTGCCCGCGCCCTCCATTGGCTGAGAAGACACGCGACCGGCGCGAGGAGGGGGTTGGGAGAGGAGAGGGGGGAGACTGAGTGGCGCGTGCCGCTTTTTAAAGGGGCGCAGCGCCTTCAGCAACCGGAGAAGCTTCGTTGCACGCGACCTGGTGTGTGATCTCCGAGTGGGTGGGGGAGGGTCGAGGAGGGAAAAAAATAAGACGTTGCGGAAGAGACCCGGAAAGGACCTTTTTTTGGTTGAGCTGGTGTGCCAGTGCTGCCTCGGATCCTGAGCCTCCGAGCCTTTGCAGTGCAATGTCCCGCCTGCTGCATGCAGAAGAGTGGGCTCAAGTGAAGGAGTTGGGAGACCACCATCGCCAGCCCCAGCCGCATCATCTCCCGCAACCGCCGCCGCCGCCACAGCCACCTGCAACTTTGCAGGCGAGAGAGCATCCCGTCTACCCGCCTGAGCTGTCCCTCCTGGACAGCACCGACCCACGCGCCTGGCTGGCTCCCACTTTGCAGGGCATCTGCACGGCACGCGCCGCCCAGTATTTGCTACATTCCCCGGAGCTGGGTGCCTCGGAGGCCGCGGCGCCCCGGGACGAGGCGGACGGCCGGGGGGAGCTGGTAAGGAGGAGCAGCGGAGGTGCCAGCAGCAGCAAGAGCCCCGGGCCGGTGAAAGTGCGGGAACAGCTGTGCAAGCTGAAAGGCGGGATGGTGGTAGACGATCTGGGCTGCAGCCGCCAACGGGCCCCTTCCAGCAAACAGGTGAATGGGGTGCAGAAGCAGAGACGGCTAGCAGCCAACGCCAGGGAGCGGCGCAGGATGCATGGGCTGAACCACGCCTTCGACCAGCTGCGCAATGTTATCCCGTCGTTCAACAACGACAAGAAGCTGTCCAAATATGAGACCCTGCAGATGGCCCAAATCTACATCAATGCCTTGTCCGAGCTGCTACAAACGCCCAGCGGAGGGGAACAGCCACCGCCGCCTCCAGTCTCCTGCAAAAGCGACCACCACCACCTTCGCACCGCCGCCTCCTATGAAGGGGGCGCGGGCAACGCGACCGCAGCTGGGGCTCAGCAGGCTTCCGGAGGGAGTCAGCGGCCGACCCCGCCCGGGAATTGTCGAACTCGCTTCTCAGCCCCGGCCTCTGCGGGAGGGTACTCGGTGCAGCTGGACGCTCTGCACTTCTCGACTTTCGAGGACAGCGCCCTGACAGCGATGATGGCGCAAAAGAATTTGTCTCCTTCGCTCCCCGGGAGCATCTTGCAGCCAGTGCAGGAAGAAAACAGCAAAACTTCCCCTAGGTCCCACAGAAGCGACGGGGAATTTTCCCCCCATTCCCATTACAGTGACTCGGATGAGGCAAGTTAGGAAGGTGACAGAAGCCTGAAAACTGAGACAGAAACAAAACTGCCCTTTCCCAGTGCGCGGGAAGCCCCGCGGTTAAAGATTCCCGCACACTTTAATTTTTGCTCTGCGACGGTCGTTGTTTAGCAACGACTTGGCTTCAGATGGCAGCTACATTTGATGGTTTGCAAATGCCGCGGCTGTTCCAAACTTCCTAGGGTCCATACTGTTTGATGAAAACTTTGTTAAAGTCGTGTCCTTTCCGCCCACCTTCTGCTCCCCCTGTAGATAGATACAGTATAATTGTATGTACCCATATATGGCATCATTATTCTAGTTCCCTGCTGCCAATACGCTGCTGAAACGTCGCATCTTCTCTGTCACTGGTTGGGGTTTAATTTATTTTGTGCCCTGGGCATCCATCCTTGTGTGTTGCGCACTCAAGTGTGGGAGATTTAGTCTTCCGAAGTTGTTTTCCAAAATGCACAATGAAACGCAAAATTAGTGCTTCCAAAGTGGATAACTTTTGACTATGGAATTGTTAGAAAACAGGAAACTTTAAGGTTTATATATTGTATAAACATACCCAGTATGTGCATCCGATCGCGAGTGGCGTCTTTTAGGAAACTTGGCGCACGCACTTTATCAGCCGCTGCTGCGGTGGTGGCTCCAGGAGAAACTCAACTGCCAATTGCAGACCAGTTTTTTTTTTGTTGTTTTTTTGTTTTTAACACAGCCACTTATAACTCTTAAGCTCTTTGCAAATGTTTGTTTAAAAAATGAAAAAATTTTAAAAAATCTAGTAGTGTCAAAAGCATTTGGTCAATTTTATTTTGCCTTGTTAATATTAGAAGACTTATTTATTATTGTTTGCTAAACATTTCTACTTATCTTGATTCGTTTTTTACGTTTGCTATTCGAGATCATTTTATTTTAATTTAGCAAAGCCAACTGCCATTGTTTAATGTATTTTCTTTTGCAAATGATTAAAATAAACGTGAAAAGAAACTTTTTTGTCACTTATTCCATGAGTATAACTACTGAAAACAATTTTTAAATGAATGACTTTGAAGAATTGAGCTAAGTCTTCTATTAAATGCCATTTATGCGATCTTACAGTTTTGAAGAAAAATGTTGTAAACCTGGTGCCTTCAGGTAGTATTAAAACCCCTTCAAAGAAAAGAACTCAGATCAATAATTAAATTGTGAGATAAAACTTTTTCCAAATTAGCAGCACAGTTTTGCCTCTTTCATGGCCAGGATCTTCCCAGTCTTCTTCACTCCTTGTCCCAACAACTGCAAGGAGCCTCAACTCCTGCAAGGGGTCGGGAGGCCATGAGTTTTAGGTTTGCTAGAACCCAGCCTGGAGTAGTTAACTCTACCAGGGTTAGCTATGTCCACTCATAAAACCTACTCAAGCTGAAAATTTTTCACGTAGGTCAAGCGCAGCGCGCTGCCGCTCTGCCTCTGTCTCTCTCTTTCTTCTGGGAGAGGAAGACCTGAAGAGAGAAAGATGATAACAGAAAAAAACTTGAGGGGAAAAAACGAACTGGATTCATTGATTCAAAAATTAGAAGTGTGTAGTTGCCCCGGGAATTTGTTGACCTCCACTCACTTTTTTCTTTTCACACAATTCTGCTTCTTCCAATGTAGAAGCTAATGTCTGCCTTTATTTTGTCTTTCTGAATTAGCTTCTATGTAGAAAATATTCAACTACATTTTTGAGTCAATTGTAGAAACTAAACGGTTCTGTCACTCTCACCTCAGGTGTCCTCACTAGGGAAACACCTATTCTGGGTCTCAGGATCATAGGTTTTGGAAAAGCTAATAGTCGTGTGTGTGTGTGTGTGTGTGTGTGTGTGTGTGTGTGTGTGTGTGTGTGGAGAGAGAGACGGAGAGAGAAGAAAGTGGAATAAAAAAATAAATTTGGCAAACATGAGAGTAGGACTATTTACTAAACTAAATATTCGGGAACATTCCACTGGATAAACATCGTTGAATTTGAGACGCTGATTTTAAGCCAAGTCTTTTATCTTTTGTGGCCTCACTGGGATAACAAACTGCGGGGAAATGAAGCACCAAAAAGAGCAAGGGAAGGTTACGATAATCACTCCTGCATCCTCTTCTCCTCCTATCACCTTGAAAAGAGGAGAATGCCAAAAAGAAAAAGGAAAGCGCCACAAACTGAGTTTTCAGAAAGAGTAATGTGCGAGGGAGCGTAGGTTCTGGTCTCCAGTAAGAAACTGCGGAACTAGCTTTTTACTGACCAACTGGGTATGCGTGACTTTCAGCGGAAGCCGACCAAGAGATGCAGAGAACCTCCGCCAGCTCTCTGAAAGAAGCGAGCAGGCGGCTCGTGACACTTTCCAGGGCAGAAATAATGCACCTGTCCCTTAGATAACCTTTTGCACCCACCAAGTTTGCCGTGCTCACGATAAACATCAGGAATCTTCGGGCTGCTGAATAAATCAAGCGATTGCTTCTAACACATTTCCATTTCGCTCTCAATAAGCAGACCCAACAGGTATGGACATACAGCACACTTGCGGGATGAGAGCACGCATATTTCTATAGTTATGTGCTTAGTGTGTTCGCATGCATGTGACGAGGACCTAGACTCATTTTACCTGTTGTGAATCTGACTCAGAAAAAGGACAGGATGAAGGAAAAGGTGATTTCTTTTTTCCTCAAAGAAAATCTGTGTTTCATTTTTCAAAACGATTTATATTCCTTTTGTGTCAATGAAAGAGGAGAAAGACCTTGTCCAATGTTAATATTTTTCATGAGCTCACAGAAATTGCAAAACAGAAAGGACATCAGAAACATCTTCCTTCACATCTTTTATAAATGAGGAAACTGCTGTCCCTAATTTGCCCCCAAAATCACACAGCTAGAAAGTGTCAATATCCAGAACTGAACTTAGTACTCCTGGCCACTAGGTCAATGTTATCATAATTTTTTCTCTGAGGAAATCAATAGATAAGAACTATAGCTATCTAAATGTTGGCAGGGACGGGTTATACCGCCACAATAAGTGGATGCTCACTTTTAAATATTAGTGGCATTATACAGGAATTGGAGATAACCCCAGCTTCATTTAAGGACATTCTTTACATTTCTTCTCAAGAGAAAAACAACCATAACGGAATATCAGAAATATTACACTGATAGTCTTTATAACAATATAGAATTGGAAATATTATAACAGACTGGTTGAAAAGTGAGGATAAATTTTACTAACCCATTAAGACATGCACAGAAAGTCAAATCACTGTGGTAAATTGAGTACTCAAAGTTCAAATGAGAGCTTTAACCCCTTTTCTCTCCATTCTATTTCTTCCTTTTTTTAATGCTGGCATTTCTTTGAAAGAGATGTACAATCACATTTCCATTTTAAGGTTCTGCTATGGAGTTTGCATAACAAACGTTTGGCAGCTCGCTCTCTTACACTCCATTAACAAGCTGTAACATATAGCTGCAGGTTGCTATAATCTCATTAATATTTTGGAAACTTGAATATTGAGTATTTCTGAGTGCTCATTCCCCATATGCCAGACCACTTCTGCCATGCTGACTGGTTCCTTTCTCTCCATTATTAGCAATTAGCTTCTACCTTCCAAAGTCAGATCCAAGTATCCAAGATACTAGCAAAGGAATCAACTATGTGTGCAAGTTAAGCATGCTTAATATCACCCAAACAAACAAAGAGGCAGCATTTCTTAAAGTAATGAAGATAGATAAATCGGGTTAGTCCTTTGCGACACCGCTGGTGCTTTCTAGAGTTTTATATATTTTAAGCAGCTTGCGTTATATTCTGTCTTTGCCTCCCACTCCACCAGCACTTTTATTTGTGCAGGGTTTTGGCTCGCCACACTTTGGGAAACTTATTTGATTTCACGGAGAGCTGAAGGAAGATCATTTTTGGCAACAGACAAGTTTAAACACGATTTCTATGGGACATTGCTAACTGGGGGTCCAACTTGACCAGAAAAAAAAGGGGGAGGTTAATTTCCTTAATCTTAACCAATGAATGACCAATATTTTCATAAGGCCTTTCTATTGATTTTAGAGTATTTGAACAAACTAAGTAGAGTGCTTGAACCAAGTAAGAGGTCTTTTATCAAAAGATAGCTTGTAATATTTCTCTCCTTTGCTCATTTGAAAATTCAAGAAAAAATAATATCAAATTCGTCTTGCCAGTTTCAAACCCGAACTAGAATCGGAAAGTAAAAGTAGTAGATGCGCTTATCAGTTATAATCTAGACTTGTCAGCTGCAATCTAGAATAACCAGCAAGCGCTGGTGAGCCTTACAGATAACCAATCGTAGTTGAATTGCTTGCAGTTACTTTTGTGAGAAGGGTTAGAAGATGGAGGGAGAAGGATACAATAAAGGCACAAGTTTTTCTCGATGTTGTTGACTCTACATTCACTAACCGCCCTCTCCTCTACGCCAGGCAGAGTCCCAGACGCCGACAACTAAGGTTCCTCCCCTTCTCCTACTAGGCCGCTAAGGAGAAAGGGGAAACTGAGAGGAGAATGGGTTAAATCCTTGGAAGCAGGGGAGAGGCAGGGGAGGAGAGAAGTCGGAGGAGTATAAAGAAAAGGACAGGAACCAAGAAGCGTGGGGGTGGTTTGCCGTAATGTGAGTGTTTCTTAATTAGAGAACGGTTGACAATAGAGGGGCTGGCAGAGGCTCCTGGCCGCGGTGCGGAGCGTCTGGAGCGGAGCACGCGCTGTCAGCTGGTGAGCGCACTCTCCTTTCAGGCAGCTCCCCGGGGAGCTGCGCGGCCACATTTAACACCATCATCACCCCTCCCTGGCCTCCTCAACCTCGGCCTCCTCCTCGTCGACAGCCTTCCTCGGCCCCCCACTGGCAGAGCTCACAGTAGCGAGCTTCTCTCGCCGCCTCCCGCACTCGGCCGGGGCCCCTCTCCTCCCCCAGCTGCGCAGCGGGAGCCGCCACTGCCCACTGCACCTCCCAGCAACCAGCCCAGCACGCAAAGAAGCTGCGCAAAGTTAAAGCCAAGCAATGCCAAGGGGAGGGGAAGCTGGAGGCGGCAGAGGAGGCGGCGGGAGAGCTGTGGGGTTGTTCAGGAAAAGTTGGGCTGGGGGCTGAGGCACCTGAAGCAGTGAACCAGGACTAGAAAGCAAGCGCATTCTCCTGCGCAAGCGGAGATTCAAACGCGCTCCCTGAACCCATGCAACCGCCCGGCCCAGCGCCGGTATTTGAAGATCTGCTTCTCTCTTCTACCCAGAGGTGCATTTCTTCACTCACTCTGTTATTCTAAAGACTTTTTTTTTTTAAATACTGGTAAAATTCTCAGTTTAAACGAGAAGCCGACGTATAGGCATTGTCTTCCACGTGTCAATTCACGGGCGGGTGCCTGACTCTTCTTTCCTTGGCTCCTCAAGAAAAGTTAAGCATTCAATACAAAGACTGTAGGCCTTTCTCTTCTCAGGGTGCCTCTGCCTTTTCAGCTCTGCTTTCTCTGGTCCCAGACAAACAAATTAGGCATTCGCTGCCTAATCTACACGTAGGCCAGGCCCATTCTGCAAGTTCATAAGTTTCCCCAGCCAAACCAGAAGGCTCCTCCTTTGAGCTGAAAAACAAGGTGCTCTTCAATATAAGTATTTTTCACTATTGTTTTCAACAATTCTGATTAGTGAGTTAAGAGACATGATCAGGCAAACGCTGTTTGGATGTCGGGCAGGTTCACCACAGCTGCAGGGCCTAGCTACTGTTAGGTTGATGAAGAAGGTGTGAGCTAGGATTCGAGGTTTTGGGATTTCTCAAGCCAAGAGATGTCATTACTCTTTTGGACCACTGGCCACTTGTTTGTCATTTCTAGATACAGTTCCCCATAATCCCTCCCACCTTCCTGTCGCTACAAACTCTTGAAGATGGGGTGCTGGTAAGGGAGGGGCTAGGATTGGAAAGGATCGTTAATGATCTGGGGCAGGGGGGAAGTAGCATTGGAGGGAGGAGTAGGCATCATTCTTTGTACCTTAGGGGCCACAAAACTAGGAGAGATCTGAAATCACTGGGCCACCAGTTGACCAGGAAGATGGGAGGCCAGTTCTTTTTATTTTCAATAACGCATCTGCCTCTGGAAACAAGCTAGCAGAAATGTACAGGATTATTTATTTTCTTTAAGTTTTCTTCCAACCCAAGAGATGTTGATTCAGTCAGTCAAGGAAAAATCCCGGGAATCTGCATACAGGGTTCTCCAGGCGATTCAGATACTAGTAGAGCAGAGGATCCCTGAGACACTAATGTAAGGGAGTTTCTATCAGATACCTTCTTGGGCTTGTCTATGAAAATGGAAACTAGCTAATAATTCCCCCTTACCTCCTTTTACAGTATTTGGTATTTTTTTGTTTTGTTTTGCTTCCAGAAAAAGAGAAACAGGCAACATAGCTTCTTGGATACCATGACTTGACTTTGTGGCTTTCAGGCTGTTTGGCCTGGGACAATGTGATCCAGGCCTAAGCTGCCTTTAGAGGCATAAGGGCATCAGTCCAGGAGGTACAAGACATTCACCCTCTGACTGTCCAACATAAGTGACTCTGTGGGAGAAGCCAAAATGATAACCAGTGAGTGTTTATGAAAAGCAGGGAGTAAGAATTTGCTCAGGCCAAACAAACTCTAAAAGAAATAGAAAGATGTGGGAAGATTGTCAGGAAGCTCTTGATTTAAGGTAGGTGGACCAAGTCATATCACTCTGTACTAACTCTAGCCTGAATTTAAAGGGTCATCAAATTTGATGGAAATGTTAGCCACCTATCAACTGACTGAACAAATAGCTGTTCTGTTGTGCTCGTAATGGTAATCAGAGAATACAGAGAAAAACACTTTCATGATGTAGAAAGGCAATGAGCCCAGGAAACAGTGTAACTTTCTTTGGTGACTAATTCTTTTATATCTTTCAAACTCTTCCTCACTGTCTCATATAACCTACATCCCTCTTCTTTTCATCAGTGAATGGGCACTTACTGAACACCAGTCTATATCAGAGGAGTTAACCACCCTAGGAGATGCCAAAGAATAAAATAGAGCTCCTTCCCTTAAAGGACTCAGAACATGGGTAGAGCACAGTGGCCCACGCCTATAATCCCAGCACTTTGCGAGGACAAGGCAGGCGGATCGCTTGAGATCAGGAGTTCAAGACCAGTCTGGACGTGATGAAACCCCATCTCTACTAAAAATACAAAAAAAAAAAAAAAAAATTAGCCAGGGGTGGTGGTACATGCCTGTAATCCCAGCTACTCTGGAGGCTAAGGAAGGAGAATCACCTGAACTTGAGAGGTGGAAGTTGTGGTGAGCTGAGATTGTGCCATTGCATTCCAGCCTGGGCAACAAGAGTGAAACTCCGTCTCAGAAAAAAAAAAAAAAAAAGAAAGAAAGAAAAGTAAAGAAAAAAAGGACTTAGAACAGTTGAAATATCAGAACAAACGTAGAAAAAAAAGCTTCATCTCCTAGATGAGGGTAGCATTATCGCTACAAATGAACCACAGCATTGTTGCCTTATATTTGCCGTCACATTATTTCACTCGCTATTCCAGGTGTATCCTGTGCATAACCTTCTTTGTTACCCTCAAAAATAGTAGAGATTTTGAATTACCTGAAACCATACAACTAATCTTTAAATCAACCACTTTTGACCTCAGAGAATACCTTTATTTGTTTTTTATGAGGTTGCTAGGGTATAGTCATAATTTCATACCAGAAAAAAAAATGAGATTCTGAGAGAGATTTGAATATCTTATAGAAGATAACATAGTCTCAGTGGCTTCATGGTCACAGAAACTCAGGTCTTTTCTCAGCCTAGGGTCAGTGTTTTTTTTCACCACATTTCACCTGCCTTGGGTTCATATTTTGAATCAGCCAGCTTATACTTGTTTCTCCAGTTCTTGTCAAATGTGGAAGTGGTAGAGATCTCTGAACTCTTCTGTTTTACATTTGCTCCAGAGTAAGATAATTCTTTGGAGATGGTTATGGAGCAGGCTCCATTTCCACATGATAGATTTAACAGCCTTACCGGAGAGAGTAATTTGCATTTAGAATGCCAGCTTTGCTCCTCTGATGTGACTGATACTGGACATGATTGCCATTTATTCCATATTGACATTCATTTCCACTTTTATCTAGAAAAACCCATCCGAATGCTAAACACAAAACAGTATGAGGTCAGGAAATGAGGCTAAAGAGTGTTATATGAAAATGTGTCCTGAAGAGTAATGGCCTGAAAGCAGGTATTTCCCCAAATTGTTGCCTCATCTATGCTTGCAAAAATGGCAGGGAAAACAAGACTATAATTCTTACTGAAAGGAGAAGTAAATGTACCTGTTACATTTGTAGCTGTGGATTCATTCAGTGATAACATACATGTTTTATTCACCTGGTCATTGGAGCTGTTGGCTTTTTCCCCTAAAGCTTCCTGACAGGAAATACCACTGTCCTGAGTGGTGCAATGTCTAAAATATATTTCTCTGTTTTGAAAAATTCTGATATTTACCTGTCACAAGTCAGTACTCCATTTTATAATGCCTCCAGATTCATTGCTTTCAGGCAATTTCTTTTGTATGACTTGTGACTTAGAAGTATTCAACCCCTCAAAGAGTGAAGTGAGGAGTTGAGACGACTTGAAAAGCAGAATACATTCCTAATCAAAAAAGGAAAGTTCAAAAGCCGCCACAAAGGTCACATGTTAGGATCAAGGGATAAACTTTGTGCTTGCAGTGCTATCTAGATATTTTTCCACAGGTTACTTAGCTCCTATTGCTCCCTCCCCCCACCTGCACACCAGGACAGCTCCTAGGGATTTAGGTCAGAGCACTTTTTACCACAACCTAAACCCAGATTGCTTGTTTGAAGGGGTATGGGGAAGATGAAGTCTCGCTCTGACACCCATGCTGGAGTGCAGTGGCATGATCTCGGCTCACTGCAACCTCCGCCGCCTAAGTTCAAGTGATTCTCCTGCCTCAGCCTCCCAAGTAGCTGGGATTACAGGTGCTCGCCACCATGCCTGGCTAATTTTTGTATTTTTAGTAGATGGGGTTTCACCGTGTTGGCCATGCTGGTCTCAAACTCCTGACCTTATGATCCACCTTGGCCTCCCAAAGTGCTAGGATTACAGGCGTGAGCCACCATGCCCTGCCCAGATTGCTTCTTAACATGTCCTGCCTTGTGGTACCAGATGACTCACCTGGCCAAACATTCCTCACTATTTTTGGGCATCTACATGGCTCCTATTTCTAGAAAAGGAGTGTGAAGCTATCATGTAGACCTTTTCTGCTTTCTCTGAAAATGATCTTAAATGTGTTCATTGTAGGCAAGAAGGCTACTTTCCCAACATTTTGTTCAACATCTCTTCCTTTTCCTCCACCTTCTCCATTTTGCTACAGAGAGGTGTAGATTTACCCAGACCAAGGGTATTGGCTTTGGTTTAATGTTTTCTCATAGGTGCTGCACCCTACATTAGCCAGTTGGCCCAAGTACTAGAGAGATGGGGACAGGCATGGTTATTCAGTCAAAGACTATATTAATGAGGGAGCCTGAGCCTTCTCCGGGCTTGTGGAAGGAGAGGAGTAATTTGGTAAGGTCCATTTGGGAGACCCTCCGGAGCACTTTTCCAGGTACCTGGCATTTTATATGAAGGTCCTTCTTGGGGGAGCCTCCTCATCCTCACACTGCTGAGAAATAAAGAAAATAATTCATCTTGTGGGCTAAGGGTTGTCCTCAAAACTCTTTCACCTCTGAGATCACCTCCTTCTCGGTTGCTCCCCAACACTTCAATGTCTGGTGAAGATTTTTTTTCCTCCTGGAACCCCACACAAAGTTCTCTTACATTCCACAGGAATTTCAGATTTGTTTTTAAGCACCAGCCCCTTGAAGGCAGGAGTCCATGTCTAATTTGAGTTTGCCACTAGCCCAGTGACAGGCAGATAATGCCCATGGAAGAGATAGGTGAGATTCAAGGTCACTTAGGCCTGTGTGTGTTCTGCCTGGCCCCAGAATTCCTTGTCTTTCTTTCTCTTTAGATCAGACGCTTTAAACTGATTACAGCCAACACTGGGACTTCTTTCTGTCCTAAAAACTATAAAGTCTTTCTAACAGGTTTTCCCTTCCCTTCTTTAACTTTTTGCCTAATCTCTGAAACCACTAGACAGAATGAAATACTCCGTCCACTGCGCTCCACAGGTCCTTCTAACAACTGACACTTTTCTAAAAGCACATTTCCAGAGTCAGGGCAAAGTCTTATCCACCGTTGCATCAGGGTTATCAGAAACCTCAGTATGCCTTTCCAGGATTTAGTTGGACAGGTTGATGCCCTCAGGTCAGTCTTGGGAAGTTACTTTCTTCTCTGGCCCTGTGCTGCCTTACAGTGCACTGCCTGCACTGCCGTGGCTGAATGTGACTCAAGGGGTTACCCTGCAAGATCCCCAGAAGGCAGAAGCACAATTCTAGCCTCTCTTCCCCTTGCACTTTCTCACTACCTGTGTCGCCTGGCTGCATTTTCTAACACATTATTCCTTCTAGCACCATCTTCCCTTTCGTGAGTTCCCACATGCTTTTCATTCATTCTTTTCTAGAAGTTTCCACTTTCCTATCATTTCCCCCCAGTCCTTCCGACATCTCTTGGTCCAATTGCCACCTTTTCTTCCCCCATTCCCTTGACCTTTATTTCCCAGGACTGGCCCTCCTTAGGCAGTGGTTTTATTTCATATATTTGTTCCTTTACCAACACCCTAACCTCACTGGTCCCCATTCTTTGGGTCTGTCCTTCTGGTTTGCCTCTAGCATGCAAGTCAAGACAAGACCTGAGCAGCCACTTCACTGCATGGTGAGCAAGGCAACAGCACTTTTTGTTAGCAGCCCAGGCAGGCGCTGGTACAAATTAATGCCTTGTACTTTTGAAAACTCTGCAGTGCTTCCTGTAGGAGCAGCGCAGGCATCAGTTCTTCATCTTGGACAGGGAACACAGCAGAGGCAGGGAGGTGCAGGTGGGCATCAGAGAGCTAGGGAAACCGGATCTCCTGTTAGTGTGAACTGAAGGTTTTTTTCTCCCTTATTCTTTCTTCCCTCCCCTCTCTCTCCTGACAGAGACACCCAGCAGTGTTTTGGTGGCTGTGCTGTCGACTTTCGCCTCTTAATCTCGGTTAATCAACTCGAGATCATTGATGCAGGTCAGCATCAGCCCATCTGTTTGATCAAGAGTCAGAGATCTCTATTTCTTTGCGGTCAGAATTCCTCCCTGGGGCAGGCACCCTGCTATAGTAACCTTCATTTAATACTCCCGTTATCATTAGCATCAGAGCTCATCGACACGCCTTTCCACAGAGTATCCCTGCTCCAGCCTAGAGGACTCCAGTGTCTTCAAGGAATACCTTATTGGAGTTCACCTTGACTGCAATCTGAAGGAAGTGCTACTGCTTTCAGCAACAAATAACCACTAAGCAATAAACATTTCAAGATCATTCCTCTCTAAAAACAATATTCAGTTTTTTCTTTCTTTCCATCATGTACCCTTTTCAGTTTATCTTCATCTACAGGATAAACAAAATTCCCTCAAAGAGGCTGTCTCTTATCAGTGGGAATAATTTTTGTCCCACATGCTTTAAACTGGTTTGCAGGATACTTACAAAGAACAATAGGGAAAATGAAATAAACCATTCAGAACTGTGCCCTGAAGTTTAGCGAGGTAATTGATCCTTCCACTGGATCCTCCTGAATTTTTCAACAGTAAACTAATTCATCTTCAACTGTAGATTTTGCCATTATTATATGTTTCACAAACAGCAGATGCTTTAAATAATTTCAACATTTACCCCATAAGTTAAATGAATAAGACATCTGGTTAAAATAATAACACTTCTAGAAATAAGAGAAAGAAAGATGAAAGAGAGAGACAGAGTAAGAGAGAGAGAGAGAGAGATTGCTAGTGCAAAACTTGCACGAGGGATTTGCACCTGTACAACTTGAGGTTACTTAATGTCTCCTGAAATCTAGAAGTACTTCCAGGACAGCTGGCAAATAGGGGGTTAATCATTACAGAAAATGATGCATCATATCTTTTCAGTTTGGTTTATACTGAAGGGCAGTAAAGATTTATGCTTCAGGAGGATAAAACTGTTATTTTCAGAGTGTGGTTGTCTCCTTTGAACGTTTATTTTCTGAGGTAATGTAGATATAACTAGTCTATGTTGTAGAACATTCCTAGTGCTCCCTGAAAGAACTCTCTGGTACTTTAATCATCTAGATATATTAGGCTATATGAAAACGTCTTGGGTTTCTGAAATGTTCTAACACCTAAGGCTTATAAGCATATTGAGCTATAGTAACATTTGAAAAACAGAAGATTCCTTAGACATTTTATTAAATTAGGTAATACTGTTTGTCTATATTAGTTTCCATTTTCTTGCAGGATTTGTCAAAAAGATAGTTTCATCCTCCTTCAACCTAAAAGTAATATTTTTAATTACTGCTAACCACATTTTAATTTAGAAAAATTTATGAGTTGGCCTTTTTTCCCTAATAGACAGTATGCTTAATTCTTTCTTATATTGGTGGAAAATTACTTCATGGATGTAGATAAGATAGGTATATCTTATTACTATATATCTCTCTGGTATTGTATTTTCCAGTTCCAGGAAGGCAAGATTGAAAGAGCTTTCTGTCACCAGCTAGTTATTAACAAAAACAGTATTCATTGCCTTTCTGGTCTTAGGCAGCATCTGAAGCTCCCTGCAGTTCGATCCTGTGATTATTAACTCACTTCCCACCAGTATCTTATACAGGCCCATTATCTACTGTCAATATTTTTATAGCCTGTGAGGAGAAGTCCTGCTACTTCCTGTTAGAAGGGAGGTAACAGAGTTTTCTCTCTCTTTTTTTAAGTAGATAAATATGTACTCAACAAATATGTTTGATGAGGAGGTAAGAAGGGAGGGAAAAGGGAGCCAAGCATCTGCTGTCTCACAGGTTCATTGTGTGGTTAATCATTTCTCTAGAATAGTTTTACAGGGTGTAGGCTTTCCAAAACAAGGATTACTGAAAGATCCAGGTTTGAAAACTTTTTCAGTTCTGTTCAGACTTGAAATCCTAGACATTAGGTATGGGGTTGTGTGTGTGTGTGTGTGTGTGTGGTTGTTGTTGTTGATTTTTAACCATTTTATCTTCATGTCAGCCATTTTGACTTTCTAGCTTTGAGAAATCTCTGAAGGAAATTTTCCTGAAAGAGATGAATTGATGTATAATCTCTACATTTAAGAGAATGAAGCTTCACAACATAGGACTGTCATAGGGATTTATTATGAAAACACGGTTAGTGTTTCAAGGCTCTACTTTGTAAGAATAAATATTTTTTAAAAGTTTATGCAAATAAAACATAACCTTTAGTTCAAAGCATGTACTTTCAAAAGTAACTTTTATTCAGGTTCCTATATTCTCTATCTCATGGCTGCTCTGATAAAATAAAAGAACAAGGCCAGTGATCATAGATGTGGGATAACACAAAATATTGTCATGAATCACAGTACTTTCAAATATACATTATGACACATAATGTTCAACTTTGAAAACTTTTAAATTGAAAACATTTTTGTCAAGCATTAGAAGATTCTTTCTGTGTTGATAGTTTTATCTTTTTAAAAGAGTAGTAGACTTGAAGTCAGTAATTCTATGTTTTATTCTCAGTTTTCTCACTTATTAATTCTGTGTACCTAAGGCAACGTATGTAGCTTTTCTGAAATTTAGTTTTATTAACTATGAAAGAGGGAAGAACAATTAAACTTGAGCCACCCACATCAGAGACTTGTTTTTAAAATCATGTAACATAAAAGAATCTCGTAAGATCACATATATGTACCAGGTTAGGCCAATTATGCTGTGGCAACAAACAAGACCAAAATGTGAGTGACATAAGCAACAAAAGTATATTTCTTGTTCATAATACAAAACAATCAGAGGAGGTCAGCTGGGACTTAGCTGTGACCACAGATCAGCTGGTCTCTTATTACTTAGGCACCCAGAATGACACGGCAGCCACAGCTAACACCTCAAGCATTGCTAGTTACCAAATACAGAGGGAAAGAAGGCTCTGGAGGCAATTATATTATCTGCTTGGAAATGACACATATCACTTCTGCTCACAATTTATTGGCTAAAACTCCTCAGAAGGCCCCGTGCTCCCACAAAGAGGTCATTAAGTACAATCCTACCAGGCTATAAATAGCATTAATGACCACCATAATTTGTAGCGGGAAATTTTCAATGTCAAATTGCTTTACAGGTAAATGTTATTTACCAAAAGTAAACTGGGGATTTCCAGGAATTAAGGTAGACATGAATTCGCAAAAGTCATAGTACTTTTTGTGATTTAACTCTCTAAAGTGACCTTACTTAGAGGTCTTTAAATTAAATAGTTTGGATATATTTGCTTGGAATTACAGAAAACATTGACCCAGAGGTTACTAGAATGAAGCTTGACATTCTATTTGGCTTCAACCAGATTATAGTTTTCCTAAAATACAGGTCCTTATCCATTTGCTAAGATACAATATTTTAAAAACAAAAAACAATAACACATAGATCTTGATGCAACAATAACAATAATAAAAACACTGTATTCATCACTTACAGAGAAATCAATTATTGCCAAGATGAGACAGTCAGAAGTCATTGCAAGACTTTTGGGACAATTACAGGGAAAATAAGTTCTGTTTCATCAGATTTCAGAAACTACTAGATGTAACCCTGGAGTTGTGAGTGGTTATTTCTACCGTTACACAGATACAAGTTGCCTAAGAAGATCACCAATCCAGCAGAAAGCAGAGCAAAGATGAAAAGAGAGAAAAGGGTGAGAGGGTGGGGGTGTGTGTATGTCAATCTAATCACTTAATGTCTTTAAATTCAGCATGCCTAAAATTAGTTATACTCTCTAGCTTCCCAATTTTTTGAGCCAATAAGTCCCTCTCTCCTCAGGTTTTTCTTTAAATCAATTTAAATTAGGTTTCTGCCAATTAAATCTAAAATTATCCAGATTAATACAGAAATTTACTGTATTTGCTACTGTGTTAGACTCAGTCAGCTGCTAAAAGGATGAAAATCTCAAATTATATCCTAACAATACAATCAAATTTAGAATCTGAATATTTCCTTTATTCATGCATCCATAGTTTAGGTTCTATATTTTTTCTCTATTTTTTGGGTCACTTTGATAAAAATATCTGGTGCATTTCTAAGTTTTGGCCTAGACTAAGTCAGGGTGGTCATTTGGCCAATATAGTGCTAAACTAACAAAGGTGATGAGCAGAATCCTGTACTTACCTAACCTCTAAAGCAAAGGCAACTATCTTTCTATACAGAAAAATCGATTTAAAGTGTTCTATACAATGTTCATCTTTGGTCATCAGTTCATCTAAGAAGTTTTTCCATTTTTATTGAATACTCACTATGAGCAGCATTGCATTAAATCCTAAATTATAAAATATTTTTGGGTGAGGGCATAAATAAAATTCATGTGGGCTGGTTGTTTTCTAGCTGCTGAGAAGGCAGATCATTGTCTTCATGGACTCTGTGATCCACTGAGGAGAAAGAGAGACAGTAACAACATAAACAACCGTAATAGGTAGTGGTTTAGGTGCTGATCATCATTAAAGGGGAAAGTTAGAGAAAAGGAAATTAAAGCCATGCAGGGTTGGGGAAGAGGTTGAAATTTTATTCTGAGTGGCCAAGACAAACCTTGCTGAGGTGACTTTGGACAAAAGACCAGAAAAGTAATGAAGCTAGTGAGCCCTGTGGATAACTGGTCATGAGTTTAATGCACATAGTAAAAACTCTGGACATAGTTTAAATGTATAGGTAATAGCAGGTTTGTGCAAACGTAATTGCGTTATTTACTATTGAAAGTAATGGCAGGCCGGGCGTGGTGGCTCAAGCCTGTAATCCCAGCACTTTGGGAGGCCGAGACGGGCGGATCACGAGGTCAGGAGATCGAGACCATCCTGGCTAACACGGTGAAACCCCGTCTCTACTAAAAAATACAGAAAAACTAGCCGGGCATGGTGGTGGCGCCTGTAGTCCCAGCTACTCGGGAGGCTGAGGCAGGAGAATGGCGTAAACCCGGGAGGTGGAGCTTGCAGTGAGCTGAGATCGGGCCACTGCCCTCCAGCCTGGGCGACAGGGCGAGACTCCGTCTCAAAAAAAAAAAAAAAAAGAGAAAGTAATGGCAAAAACTACAATTACATTTGCACCAACCTAATAGGATAGGCTGATACTGGAAGTGAGATGTGAGAGACACAGAGAAGACTAGGATCACACTAAAATTTTTATTCTGAGCAACTGGAAGAATAGTGTTGCTAGTAAATGAGATGAGAAAGACAACAGAAGAAACAGGTGGGAGGAAAGCTCAGTTTTGAACAAGTTAAGTCTTCTTTAAGGGGCTACTAATGACTTCTCTGCCAAATATCAAGATGAATCTGCTTGAAGAAAAAAATGAAGTTTTCTTAATCTCAAAGAAGTAGTAGTGGCGATAAATCCATGTATCATTAGGCAATCTGAGTTTTAATCACTTAATGCTTAGGCATCTGAACTCTAGTGTCAGACTGCCTGGGCTCAAATCCTGGCATCACCACTTACCATATGATGTGACTTCGAGTAACTTACTTAAATTCTAGGAGTTTTTTTTCTTCATTTTTCAATTGGGTATAATAATCTTACTACTTTATAGATTTACTAATCTATGAATACAGTGCACTAATACAGTGCATTCCACATAGTCAGTAGGCAATAAATATTTGCCAACAGTTGTCAACATGCTTTGTTGATATGGTTTGGATTTGTGTCCCTGCCCAAATGTCATGTCGAATTGTAATCCCCAGTGTTGGAGGTGGGACCTGGTGGGACGTGATTGGATCATGGGGGCGAATTTCCCCCTGTGATGCTGTACTTGTGACAGAGTTCTCATGAGATTTGGTCATTTAGAAGTGTGTAACACCTCCCTCCTCTTTCTCTTCCTCCTGCTCCATCCATGTAAGAGGTGCCTGCATTCCATTCACCTTCTGCCGTGATTGTAAGTTACCTAAAGCCTCCCCAGCATGCCTCTTATACAAACTGTGGAACCATGACCTTTTCTTTATAAATTACCCTATCTCAGGTATTTATTTACAGTAGTGTGAGAACAGACTAATACATTTGTCTTTTTTGTTAGACTGAGAGCTCATTAAATTCGGGGATCAATCTTACTCTTGTTTTATTCACTGCCCCTAGCAAAGCATTTGAAATATAGTAACTATTAAATTTATTAGTGCATACAGCTAAGTATAACTGAGAAAGTTTGGTACATTAACCTTCCCATAGAACTGGCAATTTAGTCATCATTTCTAAATCCAAGTGATAATGGCCAGAACAGTTCTGTACAAGTAGTGAAGAATGAATAGATCTTTGACTATAGAGATGTGAGGGAGGCTATGTTAGGTAAAAGAAAGAGGCCAAAGGAAGGTGGAGAAAAGGAAAGATGAATTGTATTCCCTCTACTCCGATTCCACTTCTCTTTGAAACTGGGAGAATAGACTTCTATGCATTTCTCTGCTAAATGTTAACCAGTGTGAGCACAGACTCTTTGAGACTTAGTTCCTGTATTTATACAAACTGATAGATGTGTGAGGATAAAATGAGATTGTACATGTGAAATTTACTAATAAAGGTATGAATCTACTTATAAAGTTCAAACAACTATTAGAGTACAACTTAAATCCCAAAATCTGTGCGGTAAGTTGTAGGTTAAGGGTACTTGAGAAAGGTTGCAGTGCTAGGGAAGATAGAGTAAGCACACTTCTGTCTCTCCCACTTAATGCAGGTATAAATGGTGATGCAACTATATGAAATGCTGAAAAGTAAATTTTAGCAGGAAGATTGGAGAAAGAGCCCAGAATTTGAAGTTGCACCAAACCAGTGGTGAATTTTCCATTTTTCCCTTCCAGTATCACTTGACATAGGCTCAAGGGAAGTTCTAAATCCAGAAGTACACATGAGTAAAGAGCACAAAGCTTCAAGAAGATCCCTTTCTTAATGATTGTCATTCTAACTGGTGTGAGATGCTATCTCATTGTGGTTTTGATTTGCATTTCTCTGATGGCGAGTGATGATGAACATTTTTTCATATGTCTGTTCGCTGTATCAGGAAACAACAGTTGCTGGAGAGGATGTGGAGAAATAGGAACACTTTTACACTGTTGGTGGGACTGTAAACTAGTTCAACCATTGTGGAAAACAGTGTGGCAACTCCTTAAGGATCTAGAACTAGAAATACCATTTGACCCAGTCATCCCATTACTGGGTATATACCCAAAGGATTATAAATCAAGCTGCTATAAAGACACATGCACGTGTATGTTTATTGCGGCACTATTCACAATAGCAAAGACTTGGAATCAACTCAAATGTCCATCAGTGACAGACTGGATTAGGAAAATGTGGCACATATAAAACATGGAATACTACACAGCCATAAAAAAGGATGAGTTCGTGTCCTTTGTAGGGACATGGATGCGGCGGAAAACCATCATTCTCAGCAAACTATCGCAAGAACAGAAAACCAAACACCACATGTTTTCACTCATAGGTGGGAATTGAACAATGAGATCACTTGGACACAGGAAGGGGAACATCACACACCGGGGCCTATGTGGGGAGGGGGGAATGGGGAGGGATAGCATTAGGAGATATGCCTGATGTAAATGATGAGTTAATGGGTGCAGCACACCAACATGGCACATGTATGCATATGTAACAAACTTGCATGTTGTGCACATGTACCCTAGAACTTAAGGGATAATAATAATAGTAAAAGAAGATCCCTTTCTTTCGAAAGAAATTGTGGGAGAGAGGAATCCCATAGATTACAGAGAGAGGGGAAAATCCTTACTTTTTAATCATTATTTTTCCCTTCTCTCTTGCCTTAGCCCCCAGGCAATACTATTATGGTGGTAGTGGCCAGGGAGGTACCTAAAAATCTGAAGAAGAATCCCTCTCTATGAATAAAGTAGTCCCAAGAGCATGAAGTTAATCCCCATTGCTTTTTTCTTTCTCTGTCTTTCTACAATCTTGGCAGTATATGCAGACCCAGTCACAAGAATATCATGTCAGACAAAGGGAATTTAACCCCTAGTTTTCTGTACAGAGGGCCAGTAAGTAAGGCCTGCAGGAGCCAGAGGTATTGGGGAGGTCATGGTGAAAGGGAAGATCAGAAGTCAAACTCATAAAAACATACAGGCACTCCTGGGTTGACTTAAGAGCTGTGCATTCATGTAGGGAACACTCTTAAAATGAATGAGGAGTCTCATCAAAGAAATAGAAGACACAAGGAAAAACAATAAAAATTGTATAAAGTGTCAATAACATAAAAAATGTTTACTAGATGGGATCAACAGCAGAGTGGAGATGATAAAATATAATAGGTAAACTTAAAAATAGGTAAATAAAAATAATCATAAACAACAAAGACAAATTTTAAAAGATTATAAAGAAATGAGCAAAGACTTAGGGGCCTCTGGAACAATTCCAAAAGGTCTAAGTCATCAGAGTCCCAGAAAGAGAGGAAAAACATCAAGAGGCATAAAAAATATTGAAAGAAATAGTGGCTGAAAACTTCCCAAATTTGGCAACAGTCATGTAGTTATACATTCTAGAAGCTTAGTAAAGTCCTAACAGTATACATGTAAAGAAATCAATGTCCGAATATATTATAATCAAACTATTGAACACTAAAGACAAAGACAAAGTTCTGAAGGCAACCAGAGAAAAATAATACATTACTTACAGGATGTAATAATTTGAATGACTGGATTTGTTATCAGAAACCATAGAAGTGAAATAAAGTGAAATAACATTTTCAAAGTGCTGAAAGGAAAGAACTGTTATCCCAGAACTCTATATCCAGTAAAAAATATCCTTCATAAATGAAGGAAAAATAAAGAAATTCTAAGATAGAGGAAAAATAAGAATTTATCACCAAATATCTGCTCCAAAAAAAATGTCAAAGGAAATTTCTCATGCAAAAGGGACTTGATATTAAAGGAAAACTTAGAACATTTGGAATAAGAGAAATGTAACAGAAATTGTAAAAGCTGGATAAACATATTAGATTATTCTTCTCCTCTAAGTTCTTCCAAATATGTACACCAGTCAAAGCAAAATAATTTCAGAAAACGTTGTCTTGACAGGATTTTCAAAAGCAAAAAAAAGTTTCAAAAAACGCTGTGTTAATAAGATTTTCAAAGTAAGTAGAACTAACCCATTTGACAACTGCAACATAAACAGGGAAGGTTAAAAGAAAACCTGTGGGAGTTTTCTACACTCCTTCAGTAGGTAAAATATTAATTCTAGGTAGACAGTGACAAGTTAAATATGTATTATTATAAACTACAAAGAAACTGTTTTTAAAAACTATACCAAGTGACATAGCCAAAAACTCAATACATAAATTAGAATAATAAAAACTAGTTAAATAACCCAAATAAAGCAGTGAAGAAGAAACGGACAGAAAATAGAGAATAAAAAGAAAACAAAGAATAAAACAGTAGACCTAATTTCAATTTATTTTATTTATTATTATTTTTTTTTGAGACGGAGTCTCGCTCCGTCGCCCAGGCTGGAGTGCAGTGGCCATATCTCAGCTCACTGCAAGCTCCGCCTCCCGGGTTCACGTCATTCTCCTGCCTCAGCCTCCGGAGTAGCTGGGACTATAGGCGCCCGCCACCACGCCCGGCTAGTTTTTTGTATTTTTTAGTAGAGACGGGGTTTCACAGGGTTAGCCAGGATGGTCTCGATCTCCTGACCTTATGATCCGCCCGTCTCGGCCTCCCCTAATTTCAAACATATTAATGAATTTATTAAATATAAATAGTCCAAGAAATCAAAGTAAATGACACAGGTTGTCAGAATAACTTTTTAAAAAACTCAACTATATACTGTTTGTAAGAAATCTCCTTCAAATATAATTTTATTAGGAGGTTAAATTTAAAAGATGAAAAACTAAGTACTACACAAACATTAGTCAAAAGAAAGTTTGTATGGTTAGTATCAGATACAGTAAACTATAAAAAAGGAAAATCACTGGTGATTGAGAGATTGAATATTTTAAAAAAACAAATTTACAAGAAAACATACAATTATTCTAAATGTGTATACACCTAACAACAGAGCTTCAAAATATATAAAGCCAAAACTGATAGAGCTGAAAAGAGAAATATCTAAGTCTACAAACATACTTAGAAATGTCAACATTCCTTTTTCAATAATTGATAGAACATGTACACAGAAAACTAGCAAAAACATAAAAGTACTGAATAGCACTATTAAACAACTAGGTCTAGTTAACAATTATAGAATATCCAACCCAACAAAAGCAGATTACATACTCACCAGGTTAGACTATATTCAGCATCAGCCTCATACCAAAACCAGACAAAAACAGTACCAGAGAATAATACTACAGAATAATATCCCTCAGAATATAGACAGAAAAATAATCAACAAAATGCTAGCAAACCAACTTCATAAACATATAAAAAGAATATAAGACAAAGAATATATGACTATGACCAAGAAAAGTTTGTTTGGGAACTTAGGGCTAGTTCAATATTTGAAAATCAATCAATGTAATTTAACATATTAACAGACAAAAGAAGAAAAAACATGAGTATCGATTGATGCAGAAAAAGCATTTAATAAAATTCCACATCTTTTCATAATAAAAAATACACATTAAACTGAGAAAAGTGGGGAGATTTCTTAACCTGATAAAGGACATCTACATAAAACCTACAGCGAACATCAAGCTTCATGATATAAGAATGTTTTCCCACTGGGAATAAGGCAAGGTTATCCATTTTCATGACTCTTTTACAATATTGTACTGAAAGCCCTAGCCAGCCCAAAAACACAAGGCAATTTGGAAAATGAGAATTAATCTGTTTCTATTTATAGATGATATGCTTGAATATGTAGAAAATCTTACAAAATCAAGAAAAACCTCTTAGAACTACTAGGTAAATTTAGTAAGGTTGCACATTACAAGTTCAATACACAAAATTCAATCATATTTTTATATACTAGCAATGAACAATTGGACAATCCAATTAAAAAACATTTATAATTATTCCAAAAATGAAAATATTTAGAATAAATCTATTAGGTTGCTGCAAAAGTAATTGTGGGTTTTGCCATTGAAAGTAATAGCAACACCTACAATTACTTTTGCAACAACCTAATAACTACAAAACACTGATTAAAAACTCAAAGAAAGCCTAAATAAATAGAAACACATCCTGCTCATGGATTGGAAAACTCAATATGTTGACATGACACTTTTCATTAAATTGTTCTACAGATTTTAACACAATATTAATCAAAATCCAAGTGAGAATTTTTATAGATCTATATAGTGGATTCCAGAATTTATATGAAAAGGCATGGGAGCTTAGATACACAAAATGATTTTATAAAGAAGAATAAAATAGAAATACTTATATTTTCCAATTTTAAGAATAGCTATAAAACTACATTAATCAACAAATTGTGGTTTGGCAAAAGAATAGCCACATAGATCAATAAAACAGAATAGAGCATCCAGAAATAGACCCACACAGCCTGTTTCCTGACTGTGGTAGTTGTTATAGGAATTCATACATAGGTTAAAATTCATAGAAATGCATGCTCCCTCCCAATTTTTCAAGTCAATCTTGATATTTGTTAATTTAAAAGATACCGTAAAAACAGTATTTAAAATAATAATTACGACTCTAGAAAAATAAAATTGCTACCAGAGAAAGCAAACGAAGAAAGATAAAGGTCAACTTATTTTGGTGGTCCAGAATGCATATACTGTGAATGCTAAAAAGAAATTATAAATCACATACAATGAAATCTGGCATATTTAAGACTCAATGAGAGACGACACAGATTGAAGTTAGGGTTAAAATTATGCCTTTTAACCTTGAGAGTGACATTGGGTGGAACTGGATAATTTTCAACATACAATTGAAGGTCCTACGTTTTAGTAATAGTTTGCCCAGAACATCTATCATTGTGATTTAACACACAAACCCTAAGAAAATAGATTTTGCCAAGAATCATCTGATTGAAAACATGTAGAGAACAAAGGGGCGGTTCACAAGAAAGACATCCAGGTAATAGAAAATGAGAAAAGTGAAAAGTCACTTTGTATATTGTAATCCTTTATATCAAAGGTTTTGAAGAGTGCATGTGTGTGCGCGCGTGTGCGTGTGCACGTTTGTGTGTGTATGTATGTACTTTTTTTCCTTATCAGACCATGTTTCTTCAGTACAGGAGCCAAGGTAGAAGAGACTTAGAGGTGCTAATCTTGTCAAGGGTGTGAGGTGAGGGTGGAGTGCTCCTAACAGCATATGTGTCCAGAAGGTACTTTAAAATATTAGACACAGTGCTTTTACTTAGATTGTGTGCTGTTTGGGGTTAGATGATGGTGAACAATAAAGATCATAGTAGATCTAACCACTCCCCAGCCATCTATTAACACTTCCAATGACAAGAGATATATTGTTCGTGTTTGTACTCCCTGTAACACTTAGCATACTGACTGGCACTGGTACATAGTAAATGCTTAATAAACAATTGTTCTAATGAAATTGAGTAGGGCATTTCCTCCAATTGTAAGTCATCTCTTAAGTTCTCAGAGATCAGTCCACATAAGATAGGGTGCAGAAGATGTTAAGAGGCCACTTGAAGAATAATTATATCTCTTGTACTAAATTCTTAGAATAATTTTGGTTCTCAGTTAAACAAAGTTATTGTTTAAGGTGAGTACAGAAAGCTGAATAAGTTGGAATAAATTCCAACTGTAAAAGAAGCACAGTATCTTAAGAAATTAAAATGTGTGGGTTGATATTTACTGCTCAGACTCTTCATGGAGAACAGCTTGTTATATTAGTAAACACTTTTTATTTTGAAATTGAATGTAATTGTTTCACTGCAATTTATGCAAAAGTTAATCAGTTATGGTACCAATAAGTTAAAAATTTTGAAACATGAACATAATTTTTGATCAAGGTATCTAATAAAGTATTTGAGTGAACAAAACAATGACCTTTGGATCTGTCATTGCTTTGCCTGGGTGATTAATTTCAATTTTTTTGCTTTACACACCCTGCCATAAACTTTTTTATTTACACTTTATTGTAACTGACTTCATGACATTTGCTCTTGCTTAATAATAATCGGTTAACAGCAAGGGCAGGTGTTCTCAAGGATGTGGCCCTTCCATGCAGTGAAATCTAAACAGTTTTTAAAATCATCATAAAAAGTATAAAGATAAAACTGCCTCATTCTATTGTCTGAAAGGGAAAAAGATGTCTATGCAAAGAACGAGTCAAGAATGGAGAACTCAAAAGGTAAAACTGGTAATAATACGCCCATTCTAAATTTATTTGTTGCTCTTCCTTTTAACACTTGTCTTTCACGTATCATAACCAGTGATGACTTCTGCTAACACCCTAGTTGTTTCTTTCTTTGTTTTGTTGTTGTTGTTGAGACGAAGTCTCGCCCTGTCACCCAGGTTGGAGTGCAATGACATGACCTTGGCTCACTGCAACCTTTGCCTCTCGGGTTCAAGCAATTCTCCTGCCTCAGACTCCTGAGTAGCTAGGATTACAGGCGCACACCACCACGCCTGGGTAATTTTTTGTATCTTTAGTAGAGACGGGGTTTCACCATGTTGGCCAGGCTGGTCTCGAATTCCTGACCTTGTGATCCACCAGCCACACCCTAGATTTTACATGGATTTCATTCTTTTTGTGTTATGTAAAAATTATATATAAACTTTTGGTCAAATGTCTGTAGAGCTTAAGTCTGACTGCTGATTTTCTGAGATCATAACAATTATCCACTTCCCTATGGCCATATTTTCTTCTATGAAATGCCTTATTCACTAATAAACACAATGTGTCCTGCTCCCATTCTCAATTTAGAAATAGATTCTCACTTTCTTTCATTAGCTCACCTTCAACCACTTAAGTTCCAAGTTCCCTCCAGAATGGAAGCCTTCTACGTTCACTCTTCCAGAATTTCCTTCTCCAGTCCCCTGGTTACATCAGCTTCTGCAAGATGGTCTGAAGATCTTGAAAGCTGCCTCCATTCTTCTCTGGGTCTTTTCTCCAGAAAAATTGAGATCATCAAATATAATCTTTAAACAAGAATGAATTGAGGCAGGTTTAAAAATTAATGTATAATCCAAAAAAGTTTATATAGCCATCACAGTGTTGACTTGGATTAATTCATTAGTATTTGGTGTCCTGCAGGGACTACTTTCAGGACCCTCTAGAACCAAAACGATAGGCTCAAAGTAATCTTGTTCTTGGAGAAACAATGGGAGTCAGAATGAAAAAGAGAAACATCATAATGCGAGGAGACAGAAGTGAAGATAGATAGGGAAAGAGAGAGAGGAAGAGAGAAAGAGACTGATTTAGTGGTAATCAGAGTAATATTGGTGGTTGGAGGAAAAGGCACCAGTAAAGAAGTAACAGAAAGAATTATCAAAAAAGATAGATCCTGCTGGACACAAAATAGAAGCAAGATAACCCTCCTTAAGAATGTTTTGTTTGGAGATGGTTTCTATCCTAAATTCCAACCCTAATACACTGATAAGCATTCACTTCTTCATTTTTAAAAGAAACTTTGTTTTGGACCATTGGTTTTAGATCATTTCTCTATTTAAATTCAAATACCCTGAGAAGGTTACTGTTATTTCAAATTATCTGATTGGTTCTTAATTCCAATTTGTGAATTAATTAATTAAAGGAAGTTCCACATATAATCACTGAATCAATTAAGATGCTTTTGTATGCAAGAAACAGAAAGCCTCCCCCCCCCTCACAAACTGAATTTTATAACAAAGAGATTGACTCAAGTAACAGAGAAGCTCTTGGATCAGTGAGTGTTTAGGCCCAGTTTGATCCACATTTTCACAGTGTCATCAGGGCTCTTCATCTATTTCTCTACAATCTTAGCTCTGTCTGCCTCCATGGGTTGAATTTGTTATCAGTGTGTCTTCCCTAATGCTAGCATTCAGTAGTCCACAGCCCTATATGTTTCCTCCTTCACAGCCAGAGGAAGAAAGTACGTATTTTTCCCGATAATGAAACAGAAGTCCTGAGCTCCACCCTGATTAAGCTAAATTAGGTAACGCTCCTACCCTTGAAGCAATCATTGTGTCTAGAGACATGGCATTTTCTTGGTTGACTTAAATCACAGAGCCCATCTCTGCAACCATGGAAAGAGGTTGAATGTATGGGAGGTAACTAAAGGGTTTGCTATTTTACCACAGGACGCTTCCATTTCCAACAAGAAAGTCATGTCATAGACCCAAACTGCCACATTCTCAGAGTAATGACCAGGGTGATTGTATTTAGTCGTGGAAAAACTGTGTCATCTTCATCTATTTCTACAGAAAAGTTTAACCTGCCAGTCCAGTCCAGACCCTTATGGTAGGTTCTGATGAACCTCTGCAGTGCAGTGGAAAAATCACCACTACCCCTAAACCTCTCTCCAGAATAGGCCACTTTGCTTCTAGATATAATTCCACCAGAATTTTTGTCTTTCCTCTGCTCTCAAATGACGTAATTCTTGCATATTTTAAAACTAACATTAAAGTTAGTTAAAAACAACTAGGTAGCTTTCAGTTATTTCTAATGAATTTTGTCCTTATAATCTCAATCTTGAAGACTTAATCAACTTACATAGTTGGGAGAGTAAAAGCATTTTCGCTTTAAACACCAGAATAAATCCTAAAAATGATCAATGCTAACAACATATTAGATGTTTTAACTAAGAAGGACAAGCTGAATCTGGTTTTAGGCCCTAACTGCACATTAGAGTCACCTGGGTGACTTGACCCTTCCTGGTGTGATCCAAGTTTAATCAGTCCCGAGTGAGACTTGGCCACCCATATTTTCAAAAAGTCTCCATTGACATAGAATTTATGTATAATTTATACACATAAAGTGTAAAATTCAATGATACTTAGTATATTCACAGTTATTTTACCCACATTTTTAATGCCTCCTGAGAATTCTAACATGCAGATAGGTGGGGTTGAGAACAACTGAGTTAAAGCAAATTGTTAGACTTTGAGGCAATCTAATAATCAGCAGAACTATATGTTTAAAATTATCATTAAAAATTCTAAAATTATGTGAATTTTAAAAAATTAATAGGCTATGTTTAGAGAAGTTTTATGCTCACAGTCAAATTGAGTGGCATGTACAGAGGTAAATTATATATTTTACCTATTAAATTCTTTAATTTAATTTAACTGGTACTCCAAGTCTGTGAGAAAACAGAAAAGTCTTTAATAATCTTAGGAAAAAAAATAGCAAAATGGGTACTCTCCTTGTAAAGAGTTACTTTGTTTGCGTTTGAAATAGAAAGTAAAACCAGAATAAGTTTTTCTCCCTTTCTGTCTCTCCTTAAAAAAATCAATTTAGCAACTTATTGATCAGCACCGCTGGCTCTCCTTTATTGGAGAAATAAAGCATTCAAACAAAATTTCAGTGATAAGTAACTGAAAATACCCAATATTAATCTAATCCCTAGGCATTCTTTTCTACCTTTGATATAAAAGACTGAGAAACATTGCAGATATATATTTCACAATGGTGTTGTCATTTGCTTTGAAAGAAATATTGATCATTCGCAAGTAAATTTGGCTTACAGAAAACATTTATAATCAGAAAAGTGTGATATGAAATATTTGTGATATGAAATATCACAAATGTGATATGAAAAGTTTGATATGATATATTTAGTATAAAAAGTTACCTAAACTGCAATAAAGGAAAAAGGTGATTATACTAGTAGTTTGTGAATCATATTAAAGTAAATGGAAATTTGTTCAATAATTTAGTGAATTTAGACTGCGTTGCTAACTAATAAGATTCACCTAACCAAATACTATTCTTAATGTTGGTGTGGAAAAGTAATAGAAGGAAAAGCAACATAGAAAGTAGTGGTTAGGAGAGATAATTCTGGAGTCAGAAAAACCTTATCAGGAGGAGAGATGTCAGCAAGATGGCTGCCTGGAGATGCCTGAAGTTTGTCTCCCTGCCCAAGACAGGACCAAGGCAATAGATAAACAGCTAAGATTTGACTGGAGTGCCAAAGGGCACTGGAGTGAAGTAGGGGAGTGGAGACATGATAGTGCTGATTGGAAGTCCAGGAGGACAGCATGGAGGCACCCTGCCTCTGTAGCCCCATCTTCCTCACCCAGGTTGGATGTGCCTGGAGCCAAGAGGGACTTCCCATTGTGGGGAGAAGGTAGGTGGAAGAGTCCCACCAGCACACATTCCCACAGCAAACACCTACAGTCCTTACTACAGTAGAATCCCATAGCCTTTGCAAGCCCTGAGTTCATTTTGGAGAGCAGCTGGGAATGCATGCAGCTGCACTGCCCTGGATTAAAAGCACAAGTGTGCACTGCCCACTACCTATAAGCCCAGCTTCTGAAGCACAGTGCCATCTTAAGGCCAGAGACACCTCTAGAGTGTGCCCTGCTCTGGGGGCCAGTAGCCACTACACCTCTCCAGCCCCAGGATTCCATCTTCATTGTGCCAAGCAGAACCGCCGTTATTACCCCCCGCCCAATCCCCCATGAGCTTCTGAGCAGCTAATATACTCCTGGACTAGTGAAGTGACTACATGCCCATGCTAAGGACCTGAGAAACAGCCCTGCTTCACTGCCACCCCCACAGATATGCCTCTGGTCTCCCCAATAGCCCTGCATCCCCAATAAGGGCCTGAGAAACAATCCCACAAGCCACCCGTCATGAGCACTCATCCCCTGGCCAGCTGAGCAGCCAAGAGCTCATATTCTGGGCCTAAGAAACGGCTCCGTGGCCTGCCTCTGGTAGGCACACCCCCAGGCTGACCAAGTAGCCATGTGCCTATGTTCCAGACTTGAGAAACAGACTTGTAGGCCACCTCGGCAGACATACTCCCCCCAGGTCAGCCAAGTAACCTTCTGCCCATTCCCCAAAGCTGAGGGATAGCCCTCTGGGTCTTCCCCTGCAACATACCCCCAAGTCAGCTTAGCAGCCATGCAACTTTGTCCCAGGCCTGAGAAACAGCCCCACTGGAGGCCCTTCACTAGCATACTCCCAGCTCAGCCAAGCATCCTTGCATCCATGTCCCAAGCCAGAGAAACAGCCCTATGGTTGAACCCTGGAGGCAGTAGTTGCTGTGAGCCAAGATCAT
>NW_012109053.1:82735-84892 GCF_000951045.1 Mandrillus leucophaeus
CCCAATACTATAATAGCTGGGGACTTCACCACCCCTCTCTCAACATTGGACAGATAATCTAGACTAAAAATCCACATAAAAACATTGAATTTATGCAGTGCTGCAGACTAAATAGATATTTACAAAACATTTTAGCCAACAGCTGCAGAATACACGTATGTTTCACCAGCATATGGAACAGTCTCCAGGATTGACTATATGTCAGGAAACAAACAAAGTCGCAAAACATTTTTTAACCATAGAAATCTTATGAAGTATCTTACCTGACCACAATGGAATAAAACTACACAGTAATGACAAGAAGAACACTCACAACTGTACAAATACATAGAAATGAAACAACATGCTCCTGAACAACCAATGAGTGAAAGAAGAAATTATGAATAAAATTTAAAACTTTTTTGAAACAGATGAAAATATTAATAGAAACACAACATATCAAAACCTATGGAATGCAACAAAAGCAGTATTAAGATGCAAATTTATAGCCTACATTAGAAATGTAGAAATAAATGCCTACATTAGAAAACTAGAAAGATTTCAAAGAAACAACCTAATGATGCACTCAAGGAACTAGAAAAGCAAGAATAAACCAAACCCCAAATTAGTAAAAAGAAAGAATAATAAAGATCAGAACAGAAATAAAATAAATTGAGATAAAAAAATACAAAAGATCAACAAAACAAAATTTGGTGTTTTGAAAAGTTAAAATGACAAACCATTAGCTAGACTGAGAAAAAAAGGAAGAAGATCCAAGCAAATAAAATCAGAAGCAAAAAAAGGAGACAGTACAAGACATACTACAGAAATACAAACGATAATGAGAGACTACTGTGAACACCTATACACTAATAAATTTTAAAACCTGGAGAAAATGGATACATTCCTGGACATATAGAACCTACCAAGATTGAACTAAGAAGGAATATAAAAGATCAGCAAAACAAAAGTACAAATCTTTTGTATTTTTCTAAGAAGGAATAGAAAACTGGAACAGATCAATAACAAATAACAAGATTGAATCAGTATAAAAATTAATACCAATTCTTCTTAAAGTAGTCCACACAAAGGGGAGGGAATTTTTCTGAACTCATTCTATGAGACCAGCATAACTCTGATACTAAAACCAGAGAAGGACACAACAACAAAAAACTACCAGCCAATATCCCTAATGAACATACAGATAAACGCTTTCAGCAAAATACTAACCAACTAAATTCGACAGTACTTCAAGAAGATAATACATCATGATCAAGTGGGATTTATACTAAGAATGCAAGGATTCATGTAAATCAATAAACGTGATATATCACATCAATAGAAAGAAAGACAGAAGCCATATACTTATCTCAATAGACTTGGAAAAAGCATTTGATAAATTTAGCATCCTTTCATGATAAAAACCTTCAACAAACTATACATAGAAGGAACAAACCTCAGCAAAATAAAGGTCATATGTGACAAACTCACAGCCAACATTATACTGAGTGGGGAACAATTGAAAGCTTTTCCTCTAAGAACTGAAACAAGACAAGGATGCCCACTCTTACTTAACATAGTACTGAAAGTCCTAGCCAGGGCACTTAGGCAAGAAAAAGAAAAGGCATTCAAACTGGAAAGAAAGAAGTCAAATTGCCCCTGTTTGCAGATGACATGATTTTATATATAGAAACACCTGAAGGCTGTACCAAAACTCTTGGAGCTGATGAATGAATGCAGTGCAGTTGCAAGATATAAAATTAATATATAAAAATTAGTAGTATGTCTATACACAAATAACAAACCAACTGAAAAAAAAAACCAAAAAAGCAAACCCAATTAAAAAAACCGCAAAAAAAAAACAAACCCAATTAAAAAAAACGCAAAAAAAAAATACTCAGGAATAAATTTAACCAAGGAGATGAAAAACCTCTGCAAAAAAACCTACAAAACACTGATGAAAGAAATTAAAGAGAATACAAAGAAATGGAAAGATGTTCATATTTATGGATTGAAAGAATTAATATTGTTAAAATTACAATACTACTCAAAGCAATCTACAGATTCAATGCTATCCTTATCAAAACACCAATGACATTCTTCACAGAAATAGAAGAAAAATTCTAAAATTTATATGTAAGCACAAAAGACCCCAAATAGACAAAATAATTCTGAGCA
>NW_012109053.1:84942-85444 GCF_000951045.1 Mandrillus leucophaeus
TGGTTGAACCCTGGAGGCAGTAGTTGCTGTGAGCCAAGATCATGCCACTGCACTCCAGCCTGGGTGACAGGGCAAGACTCTGTCTCAAAAACAAACAAATGAAAATCAATATAATGACAAGAATAAGTCTTCACTTATCAATAATAACCTTGAGTGTTAATTAATTAAATTCCTTATTTAAAAGATATAGACTGGCAAAATTGATTTTTTTAAAGACCCAAGTATATGCTGCCTATAAGAAACTCATCTCATCTCTAAAGACACACAGACTGAAAACAAAGAAATAGAAGATATTTCATGCAAATAGAAATAGAAAATGAGCAGGAGTAGCTATAATTATATTAGACAAGAAATACTTCCAATCAAAATCTCCAAAAGGGGACAAAGAATGATATAATAAAACAATGACTGATTCAGCAAGAATATAATAATTGTAAATACATGTTCACTCAACACTGGAGCATCTAGATATATAAATATATTTGGATGTATATATATATTT
>NW_012109053.1:89639-97164 GCF_000951045.1 Mandrillus leucophaeus
AAATATTTGCAAACTACTCATCCAAGAGGGAATCAATATTCAGAATATATAAGGAATTCAAATATCTCAACAGCAAGAACAAACAAACAAACAAACAAAAACCTTTTGACTTCAACATGGGCAAATGATCTGAACAGACACTCCTCAAAAGAAGACATGCAAATGGCCAAAAATATATGAAAAAATACTCAACATCACTAATCATCAGAAAAATGCAAATCAAAACCTCAATAAGGTACCATTTCATCCCAGTTAGATGGCTATTATCAAAAAGACAAAAAATAACAAATGCTGGCAAGAATGTGGAAAAAAGAGAGCTCTTACACACTGTTTGTGGCAATGTAAATTAATACAACTACTATGAAGAACAATTTGGAGGTTCCTCAATAAAGCTACAAACAGTACTTACAGCCAACAGGTTTTCAACAAAGCATACAAAAACATAAACTGTGAAAAGGACACCCTATTCAATAAATGGTGCTGGGAAAGCTGGCAAGTCACATGTAGAAGAATGAAACAGGATCCTCACCTCTAACCTTATACAAAAATTAACACAAGATGGATCAAAGACTTAAATCTAAGATGTGAAACTATAAGAATTCTAGAAGATATCATTGGAAAAACTTGTGGAGGCTGGCTTAGACAAAGAATGCATGACTAACACCCGATAAGCAAATGCAACTGAAACAAAAATAAATAAATGGGACTTAACTAAACCAAAAAGCTTCTACACAGCAAAAGAAATAATCAACAGAGTAAACAGACAGCCCACAGAGTGGGAGAAAATATTCACAAACTATGCATCTGACAAAAGACTAGTATCCAGAATCTACAAGGAACTCAAACAAATCAGCAAGAAGAAAACAAATAATCTCATCAAAAAGTGGGAAAAGGACATGAATGGACATTTCTCAAAACTTTGAAGATATGCTTCCAACAAACATGTGAAAAAAATGCTCAACCTCACTAATTATCAGGAAAATGCAAATTAAAACCACAGTGAGATACCACCTTACTCCTGCAAGAATGGCCAGATGTTGGTATGGATGTGGTGAAAAGGGAATACGTTTACACTGCTGATGGGAATGTAAATTAGTACAACCGCTATGGTAAATGGTATAGAGATTCCTGAAAGAACTAAAAGTAGATCTACCGTTTGATCCAGCAATCACACTACTGGGTGTGATTTTATCTACCCAAAGGATAAGAAGTCATTATATGAAAAAGACACATGCACACATATATTTATAGTAGTGCAATTCACAATTGGAAAGATATGGAACCAACCTCAGTGCCCATCAACCAAGAAGTGGATAAGGAAAATGTGGTATATATACACCATGGAATACTACTCAGCCATAAAAAGGAATGAAATAATGTCTTTTGCAGCAACTTGGATGGAGCTGGAGGCCATTATTGTAAGTGAAGTAACTCAGGAATGGAAAACCAAATACCAAATATTCTCACTTTTAAGTGAGGGCTATGCTATAAGGATGCAAAAACACACAGAGTGATACAATGGACTTCAGGGACTTAGAGGGATAGATTGAGGCGGGGAGGGATAAAAGAGTACATACTGGGTACAGTGCACTAAAATCTTAGAATTCATCACTAAAGAACTCATCTATGTAAATGAAAACCACCTGTACTCCAAAATCTACTGAGAAAAAAAAAAAAACAAAAAAAAACCTGCAAGTAGAACTACCATATGATCCAGCAATCCCCCTACTGGGAGTTTATCCAAAGGAAAAGAAATCATATCAAAAAGACATCTGCACTCTCATGTTTATTGCAGTATTATTTACAATATCTAAAATATGGAAATCAGCCTAGGTATTCAATAACAGATGAAAAGATAAAGAAAATGTGGTATATATACACAATTGAATACTATTCATCTATAAAAAAGAATGAAATCCTGTCATTTGTGGCCACAGGGATGGAATAGGAGGACATTATATTGAGTGAAATAAGCCAGAAACAGAAGGTTAAACACCAAATATTCTCCCTCATATAAGGAAGCTAAAAAAATGTTGATCTTATAGAAGTAAAAAGTAAAATAGAGAACACGCGAGACTGGGAAGGGTAGGGGAAAAAGAAGGATAAGAAAAGATTTGTTAAAGGACACAAAATTACAGTTAGATACGAGGAATAAATTCTAGTGTTCTATACTACTGTAGGGTGACTATAGTTAGCAAAAATACATAGTTTTGAACAGCCAGAAGGAGGATATTAAATGTTCCCAATACAAAGGAATGATAAACGTTTGAGATAATAGATATGCTAATTACCCTGATCTGATCACTATGCATTACATGTATGAAAACATCACTATGTGTCCCACAAAATATGTATAATTATTTGTTAATTAAAAAAATCTTATTGAGTCTCCTCCACAAATTGTCACTGCAACTTTAGGAAGACATATTATATCTAATCTTAATTTCCCCATCAAAATAATTGGGAGAATTAATAGTATCGTCTCCCTAAGGAAATTGTAAGGATTAAATGGGGCATAATATATTTATATGTCAAACAGCTTAGAGCATGATGCCTAATAAATATTCAATTAACATAAACTAAGATGATGGTAATAATGACACGATGTAACGCTGCGGCATTGTTGAATGCTCACTAGAGGTGCACATTCAAGAGGCTGATGGATGGATAATAGAATCCGCAAGTATGTTTTGGGCATCTGAAAGTAGAGACACTCTATTCTTGCTTTTGAGGTAGATTAAAAAAATTGAGCAAAAGAGAGTGCAGGGAACAATAAGCAGTTCAGTTTGACTTAGAGGATAAAAACAATAGGTGAGTCTGGACAGATAAACAATGCTGCTAGGGATGCATTTCAGATTTGTTGATGGGCAGGAGGAAGAAAAAGGAGTCAAGAAAAGTAAGGTAGATCGTGGGTGGAGAGTGGTGCTGTGAAAAATTAGATAACATTCAGGAAATATTCACCCCTCCACACATCCCTCCTCCCCCAGGTAATGTTGGCCTTGGCCCGTGGCTTGTCTTGGGCAATGGCATGTGGGCAAAACAACAGGGTGTGCTCATTTGAGTTAGGATTTCAGAGACCTCACGTGTATCCACTCATGCCTCTGGAAGCTTCTTACCTCCATCAAAAGAAGAACATGCCTGAGGTAGCCACTGCCTTCTTCAATGTGGGTCTCAGAATTAAACTCATGAAACAGACCTGAAAGCAACCCACAACCTTGAAGGAGAAACAGCCTGCTAAACCACAGACCCATTAAGTGAGAAATAAATGCATATTATTGTATGCCACTGAGATTTTGTGGTTGTTTTTCACCCAGAAAAACTAAAACAGGTATCATACACTAAGGGAATACGGAAACACAAATATATTTTGTGGTGGGGTGGGGGGGCAGTAATGGGATCAAATGAAAATGAGCTCAATTCTGAGCATACTGAATGTGAGGTGTGCATGGACCTCAAATGGCATGAATGAAGAGTAAACCATCTGAATGCATTTGAGAATTAAAACCACCAGAGGGAATGGAGTCTTAGAGGAGAGGGGTATATATGTTCATGATGGTTATATCTTTTTGTTACATTGTCTTTTTATCAGTTTACATTTCTCCTTTTGTCCCTCTTTGCCCCTTGTTTTAACACACACACACACGCACGCACGCACGCACGCACGCACTCTCACTCTTTGCTTTTTTGTCTGCAGTGCCTTGTAAATGCTGCTTTCCTTCCATTTCTTTGTGGCCCACCTACTCCTTTTCTCCCTGAGAATTCTCCCTGGTTAATCACACACAGAAAACAGCTGGAAGCCTGTGCCCCATTTTACAAATAGAACTACAGACTTCAAGGGAAAATCTGGGCTTCTCAGTCATGCAGCTTTTCAGACCTACCAGCTCAAGGGCTAGGGTTCCTCGATTGGAATACAAGAGCCAGCCCTCCTGGATCCCTGTGCCCTGCCCCAAAGTGTGATGGGAATCTGCCACTGCATCTCCTTCCAGATTCCCCTCCAGTAAACGCTTTTTGAGGCTGATGTGTGATTAAGTCATCCGACTCTTACTTGCTCAATACCCACTTTCCTGCTTTGCCACCTACCTTACTGCCAACTCTATTTTAATCTTCTTTGCTAGATTTTAATTATTCACCTGATTTCTGAACACTAGAGTGTCCCAGGGTTCGGTCTTCTCAGTCTTTGGACTGCTTTGTCTATGTTTGCTCACTTGATGAACTCCTTCAATCACATGGCTTTAAACACTATTCATAGGTAGGCCTGAGTGGTTGCTGCCGAAATGGGCAAGTTCATGAAAACTGGGAAGGTGGTGCTTGTCCTGGCTGGATGCTACTCTGGACGTAAAGCCGTCATCGTGAAGAACATTGATGATGGCACCTCAGATCGCCCCTACAGCCATGCTCTGGTGGCTGGAATTGACCGCTCCCCCCACAAAGTGACAGCTGCCATGGGCAAGAAGAAGATCGCCAAGAGGTCAAAGATCAAGTCTTTTGTGAAAGTTTATAACTACAATCACCTAATGCCCACAAGGTACTCTGTGGATATCCCCTTGGACAAAACTGTCGTCAATAAAGATGTCTTCAGAGATCCTGCTCTTAAACGCAAGGCCCGACGAGAGGCCAAGGTCAAGTTTGAAGAGAGATACAAGACAGGCAAGAACAAGTGGTTCTTCCAGAAGCTGCGGTTTTAGATGCTTTGTTTTGGTCATTAAAAATTAAAAAGGAAAGAAAATAAATAAATAAATAAATAAATAAATAAATAAATAAATAAAAAAACACTATCCATAATCTGATACCTCCAGTCTGGACCTGCTTCCTAAACTCAAGCCTCATCCATAAACTTTCTATTTTGACATCTCCACTTGGATGACCAATAAACATCTCAAAGTTATGTACAAAACTTACTTCCTGATTGTCCTTGCCTAAACAAAACTGACTTCCTGATTGTCTGTCTTTGCCTAAACATGCACACAGTCTTCCCTATTTCAGGCAACTTTTTCAATTGTTCAGATGAAAAATCTTGCAGTCATCGATGACTCCTCTTTTTCTTTTACAGGCAATCCATCGAACAAGTCCTGTTTGCTCACCTTTCCAAATATGTCTGGAATACAACCCCTGCTCCCCGACTGGTTCCACCCTGATGTGTGCTACCATCACTTCTTGCTTTCTTGCCTGAATTATATAATAACCTCTCACTGGCTTTTCCCTGGCTTCCCATATCCTGTTCTCAACACAGTAGCAGAGCGTTTCTTCTTGAAAAATATCAGATTATATGACCCCACTGTTTAAAAACATGTAATAAGTTGTGGCTTTTTTTTTTTTAACTCAGAGCAAAACTAAAGTTACTATAATGGATCACACACTGACTTCTTGTTACTCTTATGATCCCATCTCCCCTCAATTCCTGCCATACTAATTCTTTGCCCTTCTTTGGACATCCTGAGTATGTACTCCTGCTTAGGTAATTACATTTGATTTTCCTTTTCTCTGGATTCTCTTTTCTTCAATAACTGCATGCCTTGTTCTCTCACTTTTTTGAGTTTTTTGCACAAAGGTCACCTGTTCAGTGTCTGATTCAAATTTTTACTCTCCACCCCTGCCCTGAAGCACTTCCTATCTTGATGGCCTGTCTTAGTTTTCTTCAAAGCATTTATTATCTTTTAATATACTAAATAATTTACTTAGTTTTCTCTCTATCCCCCAACCATCCCATCTAAAATATAAACTTCAGGAGGGGAGGAATTTTATAATTTCATTCACTAATGTATCCACATTGCCTAGACATGATTCTCAGTATGCACTAAAAAAAATTGTCAGATAAATGGATGGATGGTTTCTCTGTAGCTCCAGCTTATATTAAACTTGAGAATTTATGGACATCTATTTTACTAGATAGAGAAAGGGATCTCCTTAACTCGTCACTCCAAATTGTGCTCTCCTTTTCTCTCCCAGGACATCTTCTGCTTTTTCTCTTTCTCTCACTTTCCTCATCCTCCACCCTCGAGTGGCTGTAGTCATCAGAAGAGAAATGCACTGTTGATTTAACAAGCTAGCAGGGAACTTAATACGTGGAAAGGACATCTGAGCACTAACAATAAGAATGACAGAGCCCTTGGAGTGCATGTGACAGAAAAGAGAAAATTATTAGTGTTGAGAATGGTAAATTGCATATCTGAAAAAATGCCTCCAATATAGAATAAAAATTCATACCAAGTATTTTTTCTAGAAAAGAGCATTGTTTCAGATATGACATTTTTCTTGTCAATTGTATACCTCGCCTGTAAAAACTCACCTCTTTCAGGTAGTTGCTTAAATTCTTCTACTCTAAAGAATAGTGGGGAATAAAAAGACATGGAAATGAATCAGCAAAAGTCATTTTAATAACAATGAGAAGAATGAAAAAGGAAAAGGGAATTTCATAGATTTAACGTATTTCTGAAGGTCCAATCATTTGGGGCAAATCATATTCAGGGTGAGATGACAGCCATTCTTCTTGGATTCTGAAGATAGCAGTAAAGAACTGAGTCATCTAGCTCTTTAGGGTAGGTCCCAGTCCTGTGACTGTCTTATTATTCATGCTGGGTGACAGAGCAAGACGCATCTCTAAAAATAAAATAAAACAAATTAAGAATCTTCAGAGGCTTACTCCCTTCTTGTGTCCACAGCACCAAAATAGCATCTGTTTCCTAGAGGATTCATTGACAGGAATTACAAACTACTGATTATGTGTACTGTGTTGCTATTATAACTACAAAGTTATATATGTATGTGTACATTGCAGATTGCTAAGAATAAAAACACTTCCAAGACACCTAATCCCTGTTTTGTTTTAGAATCAGAGCCCTTGAAAATGTGGATTGTTCCCATATCTGCATATTAATCTCTCCCAGTTGATAGTATGTAAGAAAGCGAAATATAAAGCCAAAATTATAAAATAAAACATTTAAATAATTTCCTTTTAAGGGTGAGCTCTAAACCTTGATCTGACTCTTGCCCACAATCTTAAATTCATTCTAGAACTATGAACTCTGAAGGAAGCAGGGTCAGAAACAGTACTTCTTACCACTATTTCTTCCACACCAATATTATATATGGCCAGCAGAGGTAAAGTTATCATAAAACAAATAAAACATAAGCGTTAGGGCCTTCATTTGCATGGGAACCTTGAGCACTTGGAGATGCTGGGAATTGTAGAGTTCCGAGGGAACCCAAATTGCAAACAAATTGTAAGTTCCAATTGTAGAGTTTCAAGGGAAGCCGAATTGTAACCAGGATAATACAGACTTTTCCTATAAATTGCCTAAAGGCATCTTAGGAGACACTAGGCTGAATTTTTAAGTTTCCAGTGATTCACTGTGATTTTCTTCCTCATTCTAATTATTCACTTCTTGTATATGTATTTATGTTTTTAAAGAGGCAACCCCTAATCCCAACAGATAATGCAAACTAAAGTCTGTGCCAAACCTGGATCTGCCTCTGATGGATGGTTCATTCTTATGAATGTTGTCGATGGTCCACTCAGATTACAAAG
>NW_012109053.1:98174-100274 GCF_000951045.1 Mandrillus leucophaeus
TAAATTAATTAGCATTGAAAGTTAAAGCTTTCAATAATAAAATAGTTTTATAAATTGTTTGACTCATTTTAAAATGAAAACCTTACTTGCCACAAACCTAGCACTTAATAATGGAGGGATAATAAATGCAAATATATGAAAACATTAATATTAGCAATCAGCAGTTGGCTTAAGCTTTAAAGTTTACACGACAACACTCATTCTCAGACCTTTTTCAATTCAAGTTACAGAAACACGTGCAACAAATTACATTTTAAATGAGAGGTAAAACCTGGAGTTGAAATTATAACACAAAGACTTGGTGATGTTGATGGGATATCAGGCAGCAATTGTAGTGGATAAATCCAGATACGGACACTAGAACAATTTTACAGAGACTCTGCTATTCTGGGGAGTGTATTGATGGAGGGAAAGCATGCTATATAAGGATGATATAACATTCTTAATAAATTCTATCATAAGGAATATAATTGGGCAAGAAAAAATTCTTATACTATTTTTAGTTTTAAAGGCTACATTTAGTTCAATTTCCTTGTATAAGACAATCTGGTGGGTAGTTTTTTATAATCTCTTTGATAGAATCTTTAAAAATAGTCATCTGGCCTTCCCATGAACATGTATTATGAAAACAAATGAATAAATCTCATTCTTTTGTGTGGTATCCCTTTCTCCTGTTGAGCAACTGAGTAAGTCAGTCTTCACCATGTGCTGAAACATACTCTTCTACAATTTGTGCCTATCAGCCTCTTCTTCTGTTCTGTAAAAGAGTGGCCCTCAACCTTTTTTGCATTAGGGGCCAGCTTCATGGAAGACAATTTTTCCAGGGCCAGAGATGGGAGACAGGGTGGGGGATGAAACTGTTCCATCTCAAATCATCAGGCATTAGTTAGATTCTCACAAGAAATGTGCAACCTAGATCCCTTGCAAGCGCAGGTCACAATAGGGCTTGCGCTCCTATCAGAATCTAATGCTGCTGCTGATCTGACAGGAGGCTGAGCTCAGGTGGTAATGCTCACTTGCCCGTGGCTCACCTCCTTCTGTGCAGTCCAGTTCCTAACAGGCCACTGACCAGTACTGGTCCATGTCCCTGGGGGTTGGGAATCCCTGCTATAAAACAATACAGAGTCTACCCTTCCAAGGGTTTGAAGACACCTAACAAATGTCTCTGCATCCTTCCTACCCCAATCTTCTCTTCTTTAGACATACAAATCCCTATATCCTGAATAATTTCTCATGTGACATTGTTTCTAGACTTTGTACTGTATCTTTATGTGTTTTTTATATTATTTCCTTGTTAAAGTGGAGCAGTCATAATTCTGCGTGACACAATGAAGTTTTACTTTTGTTGACTTTATTGACCTAAATAATATGCTATTAATGTAGTCAACATTTACATTGGCTTTCTTAAGATATTAGTTACAATGTTGACTTAAACTGACCTTTCTGTCAGATAAAATGATCAGGGCATTTTTAAGAAACATTTTGTATTGTTAAGTTAGGTCTTCTTAATCTTATTAATGTGTAATCGATTATTTCAAACTTCATTTTAAGACTACATTTAAGCCAATTTTGTTGCATCTATTTATTTCATCCCTTTATTGCAGCCTATAAAATTTTTGATTTAGTGATCAACTGATTGGCCAGACCACATAGATTCACATCTCTTGCAATCGTGATAGGCCTGTCTTTCATGTGATCAGATGTGTGAGTGTATTGAACATGGACTATAGAAACACACTGACTTGCATTTTAATTCTGTGTTGGCCACTTACTGTCTATGACTTCTGAGAAATCACTTAACCTCTTTGAACTTCCATAAAATGGGAAAAGTAATGCTTACTTTGTGAAGTTATAGTGAGATTTAGATGAGATGTTGTATATAAAATGCTGAGGACAGTATTTGGTTTATACATATGTATTAAATATATATACACATATGTACATACATATATACACGTATATATACACACATGTATATATGCATATATACACATATATACACATATACACATATATACACATGTATATACACATATACACGTGTATATATACATATACACACATATACACGTGTATGTATATATACACACATATACACGT
>NW_012109053.1:102979-104150 GCF_000951045.1 Mandrillus leucophaeus
TATATATACACATATGTACATACATATATACACGTATATATACACACATGTATATATGCATATATACACATATATACACATATACACATATATACCTGTCTCTTATACACATCTAGATGTGTATAAGAGACAGGTGCCAAACCTGGATCTGCCTCTGATGGATGGTTCATTCTTATGAATGTTGTCGATGGTCCACTCAGATTACAAAGAATAAAAACTTATCCAGGATAATCAGAGTTCTTGTCCTTTATTTATGAACACTGGGTCATAATTACCACAAGTATTTAAATGATTACTTTGGTATAATTTATGGATTTTAACATGTTTTCAGCATCTTGATTTGGAAAAAATATTAACTTTAAGAAGTATTACAATTCTACTACAGCTGGTATAACATTATACCTCCAAAAGAAAGCAACTTATTCTTACTTGAAAAATGTGGTATGACTGAAAAGCAGCAGAAAACCATTTTCAAGATTGTAGGCTTATTCATCCAGCTACTGGATTCTGAAATCTTCTTGATATTATCATCATCAGAAAATATTTAGAGTCTAAATATTTCACTAAAGCATTTAAAATGGTATATAATCACTATTTGTTTAAGCAAGTCAAACCAGGATTGTTATTTATTTACTTATTAGTAAAAATATTGTACATAAGTTTTGTATCCCTAGTGATTTACATCATGTCTTCTAAACAAGCTTCTTGGTAGGTACTGTATGTTCCTTTAAAATTATTGCTCGCTGTAAAAGTGGGCACACACACGCCAGGGTGTGCATTAGGCAGCTTTTACAATGCTCCCTGGGTGTGCTAGGCCTCTGAGGCATGGAGCCAAATGTGAAGCTGCCATCATTCAACAGTATAAAATGCATACTGTGGTGTGTCATCGCAATTATTCCTTTTTATGACTTTGGAAGAAAAAAGCTCCACCTTCCCTTCAGTAATTTTAAACATTAACCTCCAGCTTTCAGAAGTACTCAAGATGGTTCAACTCCATGTTTCCCATGAACAAGATGTAGTTCATTAACAGCTAATTCCTCCTCACATGCCAACTTTACATCTATTACAAATCTTAACTTCAAAATATACCAGAATTTGCAAGAAAAATGTGTAGAAGTTTTCAAGAATATGTATTTTCTGTTAAACGGGCAAAACAAATCTGACAGGGGTA
>NW_012109053.1:106815-117603 GCF_000951045.1 Mandrillus leucophaeus
ACATATATACACATGTATGTATACATGTATACACACACACACACCGAGATTTATACATACAATTATCTCCTGTAGGAGTGGAGTGGAGACAGAAACCAGAGCAATAATAGTTGAAGAAGCAAATATGTTTATCTGCAGAACAGAATTTGGAAACATTTGGAAATGAAGGCAGAGGGTATTGACTAACATTGACTAATTGTTGACATATGTTAAAGTTCATGAGCAGCTATTTTGTTTCTGTGGAATGAGCAATTAAAACTGACTACTGGATTCTGAGTTTAACGACAAAATAAAAACTGTATTTGAAGTTGATTACTGAGAGTCCACCTTTCTGTTATTGAGAAGGGAGGCTGGTGGCCACACAGGCTTGCTAACCCCACTGAACACACCTGAGCAAAGGGAGGCACCGAGTAAGGGAAAAAGTACTTTTTTCAGAACTTATGTGCCTGTAGCCCACACATTTACAACCTTTGTTTGCTGTCAGTGAGAATGAAGTTGGAATCGTATCTCTTCTGTCTCTTTTAACTTTAACATGACTACCTAATGCTATTGATTGTGGGGTGAAGGCTTGAGCACACAGCATGATTTTCATGCTATGCAGAATCTCAGAATCCATTGGGACTTAGATATCATGACCCAGAAAGCCTGGCATCGACAAGAAGAAAAGACCTTCATCAATGCTAAATTAATTAGCATTGAAAGTTAAAGCTTTCAATGCCATGAATGTTAAAGCTTTCAATGATGAAAGTTAAAGCTCCATCTTGTGCCCAGGGAGAAGCTTGTTCGAGGTCTTAATAGCTGGCAAGTGATCACCCAGGGTTTGAACTCTGGAAATCTCACTGTGGAACTTATTCTTTTAACTACTAAAATAAACTAATTTCTATATTAGATTATACTGGTTTTTTGAGGATAATCGATCTGTGATAACACCCTAGATCTTTTGGGGAATAGTAAAAGGAATAAATTAATAAATAAGTATTGCTAAGGTAAGAAAACTAAAATAAGTTGGAGCAAGTAATGAAGTTTTTCCATATGAACACAGCTGAGGAAAAATCATTTGGAAATATTGCTGTATAAAGCTTGTAGTGAAACATGTGACATCCATTGTTTCTTTGCCCACAATTGCTTCTTCCATTTGGAGGTGAAGGGAAACTTGCACTCATCACTGTGTCTCCCCCAACCCCACCACCAGAAACCTATGTTTCCAATAGGAATTGTCATCACATCTCCTCTCTGGCTTTAACTATTGGTTTAGGAGAGAGCACCTGACCCAAATTGGACCAACGGTGACAGTTAAATGTCTTTAAACAATGATTTAGCTCAGAGATGGGCACATAACAGAAGCTTAGCCAAATCTAGATTTTTCTTTACTTTAGAAAAATACAGTAGTAAGTATAGCACGGAGCTCCCTCTTCTCCCAGAAGGAAGCATTCAAGAATATCAGCTTTAAAGTTGTTTGTAGCTATGCCCCACTTATGAGAAGAAAATTAGACTCAGAGAGTGAAGCCAATGTGTGAAAAGATGCAAAGACCAAAATGAAAAGAGTCATTATGACATTCAAATCTTCAGTTCCAGATGTTCCTGCCCTTTACAGTTTGCCTCCATAGGCCAGCAATTTCCCTTTTTGCCTAAGTTATTTGAGTTTAATTTTTATCTCTTAAAGTTGAATCAGTCTTACTACAAATATCAGTAGAATAATAAGATAGTCATATTCTTGGGCTAATCTAGGGCCTTGTGGTTGACTAAATGTCAGTAGAAAGCTGCCTTCATGGATAAAATTGCCTTCGCTCCTCTTCAAACTTATTTTTCTTGAATTGCACTTTAATGAAAAGCTCTTATATTTAATCAAGTGTCTAAAGCAATGTACAACTTTCAAAGCTGGACAAAGCATTCACAATACTGAGATAGCTGATGACACTGTACACTCCATCCCTCAGTGCCCCGTATAAAGCACCACATGAGAAATCTTTTTCTAAAATGTAAACTAGAGCTTTGCTTCCCTTAAAAGGAACTGCCATATTTTCTACTTGTGGAAAAAGAGAATCATATTAATAAAATCATATTAATTAAAGTGGGACAAAGCAGGTCATTTTAGGAGACATTATAATATAGTGGAAGAACATTGATTTGGAGACAGAAGAACTGAATTTAAGTCCATGCTACACATTTCATAGCTGGTTGGTCTCTGACAAATTACCTGTTCTCTCTATACCTCAGTTTTCTCTTTTGTAAAATAGAAATAATAATGTTAGCCTTACTTATATTATAACATTATTATAAAAATTAAATAGGATTGTGATGTAAAAATACTTTAAAACTATAAGGCATTGTATCTACTTCAGTTATATTGTCTTTCAATCAAATTAGAATTTTCTCTTATATACAGGATGCTTTCTTTGAGGAGGAAATCTTTTTATTCTTCACAAGAAATTTATACTGCTTAATAATAATATTATCCTATTTTCATCTTTAAAGAACTTAAATTATTCTTTACCAGAACCATAAGTCATAGTTCCATTTCACATTGGAAGCAAATAAAAGTTTAAGGCAAGAAAAGGACAAGGACGTTAAGGACTATAGAAGAAAATAAGGCTTTATGCAGTGAAAACCTGAACTCTGGGCTGCTCTGTCTTCACTGTAAGGCAAAAACCACATTAGAGCTTTGACAATTCACTGTCTTTTTTCCTGCTGTTTCTCAAAATCCCTATCTTGAACCCACACTAAAATGTAAGGACTGAAATAAAGAAAAGGAAGTCAAACCTGTTGTTCAATGAAGATCAATGTTAAGAGTGAGAGATATTAATTGGAAACAATAACATTGATTTAAACCCCAAAGCACATTCATGTGCATGTATCTACTGCTATCTATGGGATAGTGGGGATGCAGAATTTAGTTTCTTCTTCCTGAACTGTGTGTTGCTCAGTTTTTGTGCCAGCATTGTATGAAGGTTACTAAAACAGCACAAAAGCTCACAGAGGTGTCAAACAGCAGGGATGAGAGGCTGAGTTTTCCCTCATCCGTGAAGGATTCAATTAAAGAACAAAGAAAACTTAGATTTTAAGATCACCAGTCCAAGTTGTTCCAGAATTCTCATATATATTTCAAAATCCATCTCCTTATATATTTCTTCTTTATTCAAATAAAATGTGATTAATATGGTGTTTTTGTGCTTTTAAGAGCTCAATTATCAAAGCATGTAGTTTTTCCTACATTTTGTAACCACGTGTGCTTGTGTTTAATCCTGTCCGTATGGGAACTATTCTGGGATTAAACAACCAGGATCAGGAAAATTTTCAAGAGAGTCCTCCAGTGTTTAACCATCATTTCAATCTCCTTAATGTTAAATGTTCTATGCTTTTTCTCTTTCTTTCTAATAGTGATTTCATCTATGTTCAGTCACCAAGAGAGCTAAGAAGGAAGGGAGAGTAGGAACAAAGCACACCCTCTGTCAAGAGCTCTTTCATTGTGGGTTAGATTAGGAATGACTTCTTATGTAAAGTGCACACTGTAAACTAATCTTTGTTTCTGCAATTTAGATAAGATTATTTCAATAGACGTCAGTTTCAGTACTGGATTTTCTCTCTTTCTTGTACTGATGTTCTTTCTGGCCAATCATCTATGTGACTGTCATTTGACATAAAGTTACCATATCTGAATTACATCTTGTGCTTTCATGCCAGGAGGAAAACATTATTTGTGTTTATATCAGGAGATGAACTTTAAAGGTGGGTCTGTTGACTTTTCTGAACATCAACAAACTGAGTGCAGCAATATTCTTTGAGGTGGTTAATAAAATCCTAACTGAACACATGTGATGTGTGTAAGCTGTCTTTAAAGATACATATATATATATGAGTTAATTTAATATTAATTTCTATTTTTTCTTAAATTTATGTCAACTTTAAACAATATAATTTACTGGACTGTCATTATATGTCAGCGTAGTTGTAACTCAGTATGTAAGTAGCTACAAAGATAAATTCCTTTTCAATTGAAAAGAAATGTCGAAAATAATGTCTCTTTACATTATATAAAGGCTACTTCATCTAGTATTCATTTCATCACATATAGTATACCTGAAAAAGAAAGCATGCATATCCTTAAATACATATTTATAAAAATTAAGCTAAAAGAAAACTTTTTAAACCAAAGACTAGTAACAAAAACAGGTTTTGCTTGTGACCTCAACTGGGCAATGAAGCCCAATAAAAAATACTACTTCTTAATAGAACTGAATGTCTACTATAGATTTCAGGAGTAAAGTACTTTTATTTTTTGTAGGTTTTAATTATGCATACAAAAATGACCAGAATGTAGTAATTGTTCATTAAAACTCAAATCTTGAGATTAAAGATGGAGGCTACTAATACTCCTAGGCAGAAGATCTGATTTTAAAAGACATGTAAAATGTAGGCGAAACATAAATCAAACTGAAAATGGAGTATCGTTTGACTTGTAAACAACCTATAATTTAGAGTTTAAAATGATATGCTACAATAGTTGCTTATGCTTTCTCTAATATTATAATGTATGTATAGGGTGTTTGGGAATGTACGTAATTCTTTTCATCTACTATAACATTAGAAAAGTGTAAACATTAGAAAAGTGCCATTGGAAAATTAGATTTTCATGTAAAGCTCTTCTAAAAATTATCTGTTTTAAAAGTTATGATTAGATAATGACTTGCTTACATTAAAAGAAGCTTTAGGAGAAGAAAATTGAATTTTCTTAGGGAAAGAAAAATAAGCTAATTTAAGAATCTACTTGTTTTCACAATCACATCTCATTTTTTTCAGAGATCATCCATTATCCCCTCTTCCCTCAAATTACAAATCTAAAAAACTAAACAAACAGACAAAAAAGCTTTCCACATTCTTGTTCTCCTATATATACTACCCTGGTTTTCAATTTTTGTCCAGATCTAAATTTCTTTTAAATGGTCTCTAACTTTCCTCCACCTCTAACTCACTTCTCAACTCAATGTAATTTGAATTTCACCCTATTACTGCACTGAAAGTTCACTGTAAGGACAAGTTAACCTTCTAAGTGACAGAGCTAATGGACACTGTTTAATCCTTAAACCCTGACCTCCTGGCTGCTTTTGCAACTCTTTCCTCGTAGGTCTTCATTTCACCAACACCTTTTCCTGGATTTTCTTCATTCTCTGTGGCAACTTTTTCTCATTCCTGTGTCAGTCTTCTCACATAATTCATTCTACATGGGTAATCCCATTTATATCAGTGACTTTACAATTCATATGCTGATGACTCTCACTTCCATAACTCCACACTAACCTTTCTCCTGGGCTTCAGGCCTATATTTCATAATACTCTCAAGATTTCTTTATATGGATATTACAGACTTGTCTAACTTAACTCATCTGAATTCATTTTTTGTCCTCAGCTCCCCTCAATGCCTTCTTTACTTTTATCCCTGTACAATATTAATGGGTTGCATCTTTACAGTGTTCTAAACCGGAAAATTGTGAGAGATCCTTGATTCTTTTCTTTCCCTCAAACTTAATATTCATTAGATCACTAAAACCCTATTAATTTTATCATAAATATAGAGTCTTTGCCCAGCCTCATTGTCAGTGCCACAACCTAAACTGTTATTTATTAGCTTGTTGCAGAAAAAAATGCTGTAGCTACTGACTTGGTCTGTTTCTTGAATTATTTCATGCTCCCATCTCCACACTAAGGACACAGTTATTTTCTAGAAAAACGAAAGGGGGTCTGGACACAGTGGCTCATGCTTGTAATCCCAGCACTTTGAGAAGCCAAGGCGGGTGGATCACCTGAGGCCAGGAGTTTGAGACCAGCCTGGCCAACAAGGTGAAAACCTGTCTTTACTAAAATATAGAAATTAGCCAGGCATGGTGGCAGGTGCCTGTAATTCCAGCTACTCAGAAGGCTGAGGCATGAGAATCTCTTGAACCTGGGAGGCAGAGGTTGCAGTGAGCCAAGATTGCCCCACTGCACTCTGGCCTGGGCGATGGAGCAAAATTCTGTCTCAAACAAACAAACAAACAAACCAAAAACAAACAAACAAACAAAAACAGTGGACAGACCTCAGTTTCAGACACCATGCCATCAGACAAGCTTAAACCATTGTTGTTATGCTCTTGCCTGCAGGAGGACATTCAGTGCCTTTGCTTGTCACATAAATACTTTATAATCGATCAGAATCCTGCCCATTTCTCCAGCCTCATTTTCCATCCCTCTCCCTTTCCACCCTATTCTTTTACCATTCCAAAATATCTTCCATTCTCTAAATGACCACAAGCAGCTCTAGATTTATATTTGTCATAAGCTGCAACCGCAGAGAAAAGAAAGTCCCTCTTTTTCATTTCCCCAGCAGAGCCCTGGGGAAGTTCTGAGTGACTCTGCTTGGGTGACTTGACTGTTGAACCAATCTCCGTGGCCAAGGAAATGCACTACTCTGATTAAATAGACTGGGTCATGTGTCCACCTTTGTAGGGAAAAGTCTGCTACACCTAAATTTCATAGATTAGATCCCCCTTAATAAAGAGGAGTCCTGTTACCAGAAGCAGGGGAAGAAAATGGTTGAAAAGGAACTGCCACAAAGAAAGGGAAAGAATAGGGTGTCCCCAACATGTACTTTCAGGAAGCACATGACAGTTTCTTAGCATCACACCTCCATTCACCTCTCCACCTTATGTAAGTGGGCATTCAACTAAGAATAGGGAGCAAATTCCAATCTTCGCAAATTATTTTCTTTATCAAAATTAGCGTCTCTACCTAAGGACTATTGTGGTGACTGAGGCCATATTGTATAATTCTGTCTCAATTTTCAGATGTTTTATTTCAGTGTAATTATTCCATGCTTTAGGTGGAAACGAGTGCACTTCAGAGTCAGGTGGAATCTGATCACAATCGGGTTTGAGCTTCACGTTTACTCCTCCTACTCATCTCCAATTTTCTACCTGCTTCTTCACTATTACCCCTGATTCCAGTGCCCCAAACAACAAAATAAGCAAAGGCCTATAACAGGTTGTAGATTCAGATTCAACAAATATCATTGGCTGCTTACCATGTACCATATGCAAAAATCCCGAAAACATGAATTGTGTATTAGTGTTGAAACACAAATGGTGTCCAGGTGATATGATAGATAATAGAGCCAGAAAATGAAGAGTTCTGAGATGTGTGCTGGCGGCTCAGAAGTGACAAAATAGATGTTCATGATATTCATTCAGATAAATAAAATACGTTTGGGCGAGGAGCAGTGGCTCATATCTATAATGCTAACACTTTGGGAGGCTGAAACAGGTGAATTCCTTGAGTCCAGGGGTTTGAGACCAGCCTAGGCAACATGGCGAAATCCTGTCTCTACCAAAAATAAAAAAATTACCTGGGCATTGTGGCACACGCCTGTAATCCCAGCTACTCAAGAGGTTGAGGTGGGAGAGTTTCTTGAGCCTGGGAGGGGAATGTTGCAGTGAGCTGAGATCATGCCACTGCACTCCAGCCTGGGTACAAAAGCAAAACTCGTCTCAAAAAAAAAAAAACAAAAAAAAAAAAAAAAAAAAAAATTTAATTAATTAAAAATCTGTATTCCTATGAAAACACAACTTATGTCCCTTGTTCCCCATTACTTTTTGTACCTGCCTTTCTATTATTCTCTCCATCCCTCTTATTTATTCTTTTGCCCCTCTTCCTTTTGCATTTTTCAATGTCATGGGAAATTGAAGTGCACAGTCTACCCTAGATTTTCTTGTAATTGTCAAATCTCTTTTTTTGTAACTCTTTTTAGAACCTTCTTTTGAACACTTTTTCCATCGTAGATAAATTCCTCCCATAGTTCCTTAATATTTTTTGCAGACAGACTTAACTGCATTATAACTCTTCATTGAGGACACCTCTTCCATTGCATCTTCCTCCAATTGAAGCAGCTCATTTTCACATCTCCCATGAGCAACAGGACCAATAAATGTTTTTCTTTCTCTGTATTCCACATTGCCTATATCATATGATTACTGTATCATCCTTATGCAAAGATTCAAGACACCATGGTGATTGAAACCGAAGGCTCTAGAGCCAAATTTCCTAAATCTGAATCCTAAGTCTGGCACTTACTAGCTGTGTAACTTAAAGCAAGTGATAAGATCTATATATCTTTAGCTGGGTGTGGTGGTGTGCATCTGTAGTCTCAGCTACTTTGAAGGCTGAGGCATGAGAATCACCTGAAACCAGGAGGTGATGGTTGCAGAGATCGTGCCACTGCACTCCAGCCTGGGTGACAGAGTAAGCAGAGTAAGACCCTGACTCAAAAAAAAAAAAAAAAAAAAAAAATCTGTACATCTATGTCAATGACTCATCCAAACACCCAGAATGTGCCTGCATCTCCTCGATTTCAGTTACCGTAATTTCCTCCGACTCCTAGTACTAACCCTAAATCTTGTCAGTTTTGCTCCTCCTCAAAAAAAAATTTTTATACCCATATGTTTTCTAAATAATTAAATATCTCCAGTTCTTTGTTATTATGATTTTCTTCCAGTCTTTAAATCCCTTCCTACTTTCTCATCCATGCCAACTCACATGGTTGGAAACTTCTGTTTGAAGAAATACGTGTGTGTGTGTATATATATATGTTTTTCTTTTCTACTGGTCACATTGATCTGCTAGAAACTTTAAATTTTTACTGTATGGATCTAGCTCATTTGTTTCTAAATTTTGACTATTAATGAGTCATGATTCTTAACTTTGCCAATCAACTTTTTATTATTTAGATAGCATCTCTGTCATGTATCTCAACAAATTTTCTAAGCTCCAGCTCACCTCCCCCAATGCTCTCCTGCTTCTCATCATTATCTTTACTCCTACTCCATTGAGGAAAGTAATCTCATCAGCTACGATCTCTCTGAACTTTCTGACCTCCTGTCTGGAAACATGTCTATATTCATACTCATCTTTCTTCAATTTGTCCAATTTTATAGAAAGTCTTTTCAAAGTCAAGTCTTCACTTGTATCTTGATCTCATCCCTCCCTACCTCTGTCAGATTTGTTTCCATCAATTAGTTATCCCTTCTCTCTTTTTCCTTCCTTTAGCTTATAAATATAATTAAGTTTCTGCTATTATAAAACATTTTTATCTTATCCTGAATTTACCTCTTGATACCCCTTTCTTTGTTCTCCTCCTCTCTGCACCCAAATTTTTCAGAGTAGTCCACAATTTGATTTTTAATTTCTTCTACAATCATTTACTTTTCAACTCATTGCAAACTAACTTCAGTCCTTACAACCCTAGATAAAGTCATCACTGTCTGACTAAATGCCAAATTCAAAGAACATCTCCTTTTTTACTGCATTTAATACTACTGAGCACCATCATTTGACACTGCTGATTATTTCTTCCTACTGCTGATTTCTATGGCAGCTCATACTCATGTGATCTTTGTACCTTTCTGATCACTCCCAACCTCTCCCATTTGTTGAGTCTTTATCTCCACCAACCTCTTTATTAATGGCATTCTATAAGCTTCCATTCTTGAGCCCTTGCTTTGTCAGTCTTTATATTCTTATAGATGATAGTATGGCTAAAATTAATTCTATTTATTCCCAAGTCTACATTGCTAGTTCAATCTTCTCCGAAGTTTTCAGACATATTTCCAGTGGTATGGCGGACATTTCCATTTAGTTTTCAAAAAGGTGCTACAAATTTAGCGTGTTCAAATGGAACTCACCTTTACTTGCTCTTCCACCTACACATATGACCTTGTATTCTCTATTTCAGGTGATGAAAAAATCATGCTATTTAATAAGTTATCTAATGCTGCTGACTTGAGTTATTACTTTGTAAATCTCTCCCCTAATTTCTATCCATCTCTACTTTGGTTCCAGCTTTAATATTTTTCACTTAGATTACTGCAATAGCATTCTAACTAGTTTCTCTATCTCTAATTTCATCCCCTCTAAATCCATCCTAAAAACTACCAAAATGAAGTATCTTAAAATCAGATTTGAGCATTTTATTTCCTTGCAAAAAACCGTTTACTGAGTAAGGATAAGGAACTAGTTCTACCAGATAGTGAAACACACTACAAAACTACAGTAATTAAAGGGGTATAGCACCAGCAGAGGAATAGAGAGAATAATGAAATACAACAAAGTTTCCCTTCTCAAAAACCTTTTTAGTTGAAATGAAGTTACAAACAAAACTAAAAAATATGAGAAGAAATTTCCAGATAAGACAGCTAATAGATGGGACTGGATGCTGCCTGGCTCTTCTTTACTCTAATATAGTATTTTGATTTCTAAATATTGAGGAGTACCCAAGATCAAGCTCTCAGAATTAAGTTTAGTGGCTGAAAAGCCAGAACATTATTGTTTGACTGTTTAGTAGAGAAGCGTAGCAATCTAATCAGCCTCTTTGCAAAGCTGTATTTCTCATGGTGGAAGTTGATTCTTTACATCTTCCACCAAACAAAGAGAGAATATTGGGACTATTACTTAGCAAATCATAAAACAAATCATTAGAATCCCCTCATGCACAGAAGTTCTCAAACAGTTGCACATTACAAGGGTTTCATTAAAGGAGAATCGTGCTATTTCCCTGAGGAGTTATTTACTTTGCTATTAAAAAAAAATAACTCCTCTCTTTCTGAAATGTTCCTTTGAGGATTAAATTTTAATTTATCCATTCTTTCATCTAGCCAAAGTTTACTAAACAAATACGTATGTGCCAGGGATTGTAGAGATGATAAAAGATTATTTAAACCACAATCATTATCACCAAAAAACTCTCCAATTTGTATTGTGGAGTTT
>NW_012109053.1:118650-125501 GCF_000951045.1 Mandrillus leucophaeus
ATAAAAATGTGAGGCTAAACCTAGGTATTAACAACATAGTGAGACCTCGTCTCTACAAATAATAGTAATAATAATAATAATAATAATTAGCCTGGCACAATTGTACACACCTGTAGTCCCCACTACTCAGAAGGCTGAGATGGAAGGATCACTTGAGTCCACAAAGTTGAGGCTGCAGTGAGTTATGAGTGCACCACTGCACTCCAGCTTAGGTGACAGAATGAGACCCTGGCTCTTAAAAAAAAAAATGTGGGGCTAGACCTATAAGAAAACATGTGATTTCAACTTCTATTTGAATGACATGGCTTCAGAAAACCTGATCTGAAACTGGTCACCCAGTGCCAAGTTGTTCCTAAACAGACCAACATTTCATTTTACTTTCCTTCAAAGTATGGGTCAGAATTTGCCTTTCTCTCTACCAAACTGCACTACATGTGGCAAGCATTTTGGCACAACCACACTCTATACCTTATCTCTAAAGGTCACTTTTTTTTTTTTTTTGAGACATAGTTTCGCTCTTGTTGTCCAGGCTTCAGTGCAATGGCCCGATCTTGGCCCATTGCAACTTCTGCCTCCCAGGTTCAAGCAATTCTCCTGCCTCAGACTCCCGAGTAGCTGGGATTACAGGCATGTGCCACCATGCACAGCTAATTTTTTGTCTTTTTTTTTTTAAGTAGAGATGGGGTTTCACCATGTTGGTCAGGCTGGTCTTGAACTCCTGATTTCAGGTGATCCACTCACCTCGGCCTTCCAAAGTGCTGAGATTACAGGCGTGAGCAACTGCACCTGGCCTCTAAAGGTCACTTTCAAAGCATAGGAATTATAACAAAAACCTACCTTTGCAGAAAAAAAAAGTTGAGTTAATAATGTATGAATTATTCTGATAAACAATTATTTCAAACATTTAGTGAAAGAAATCTGGCTATTTTATTGGTAATAAAACTACTAAATAAGACCATGTTTTTCTTACGTTTCCCTTTTTACGTATGTTGGAGGTAAAGATATAAGTTACAAGGGAAATGAACATGCGACATTAAACAAGTTGTTGAATTTACCTGATTCTCAAAGGGTAAAGTTGTGGCTGTTTTTCATAGAATTGCAATTACGGTAATAGGAATTGATATGTAAAAGGCCAAATTCCACAATTTATTTATCACATAACATTGCCACTATTGCCTACCTATCCTAACTTGGTTATGTGAAAGCCAGAAAAACTTCCAAGTCTGCAAGCCAATCAGAGAAATTTTGGTTTGTAAATTACAAGGCTGTTAGTGTTAATTTGAAAATATAAAGATAATGTAAACTATAAATTTAAATTCTTGATTAAGTGTCCTGAGACCTACAAATTATTGAGCGTCTACCATAAGCAAAGAAGTACTGTTCTGGGCTGTCCTTAGGTACCTCACAGTTTAGTTGGATGAAAGAGAATATCAAACACTTTAAAGGGGGGTAGGAGTTATTTGAACAGTGAGCCCTCATGCTGGCTATCATGAGAAGAAAGATTAAATAAAGATCTCATAAACGGCACCGTATATGCATCAGGATTATCTTCATGTTTTCAATGTTGGAAACAGAGATTATTTGTGTTTTTGAGGTTATCCTCCTAGAAGTTAGACGCTGTCCAGAAATATTCAGCTGATAGATTCAGTGATAAGAGGTTACATTCTGCTTAACATATTTTCAAGTGACCATTGTTCAGTATTAGAGTAACTAAAAACTGTTCATATCGTAAATGAAAAAATAACAAAGCGGTTCTTATTTCTACCATTTTAGACGGCACTCTAATAGCCATCTCACACTAAAACACTGTCAAAAAGTACAAATTTTGACAAATAAAGCAGAGTAAAAACACACATGATAACAATAAAACAATATTAGAATTTCTTTTTCCATTCAACTGTAATTTTGACATCATTGTTTATTTGATTCTTTGCAAACTATATTAAGATTTATGACTCCTAAGCAATTTTATATGGCTCTTGCAACTAACCTGAAATTGTGCATTTCTCATAGATGAAATTATCCTCTTAAAATTGAACAAATTATAATTACTTTGATTTTTAGATTGAAATTGGGGAGTAGATAAGTGAATGTGAAACTCAGGTTAATTTAGGTAGCTCTCATTCTTGGCCTTCAAATGGTGAATTTTGAGTAAATGGCAATAACTAGCACATATTAGATTTTGAGTTGATTTCCTGGGGAAATATTTTGCTACATAAAATAGTTTACTAGTGTCCTACTACTTGTTAACACTGATAAAACTCACAAGTGCTAGAGGATAGTAATTATGTTAACTAATGATATTTTTAATCTTACTGCTCACTCCTCCCTCCTCTGCCCCTCCCTACTTTTTAAAAAACTGTTGTTTAGAGCAGAGACAGGGTTAGACTAAGAATGACACATCCCAGCTAATGTTCCAGGTTTTTATGACTAAATAGCTCTTGCTTAGATTACCAAGAGGGTTTGGTTGTGGTCAAATCATGTATGGTCAATTGACTTAATATTTTTCTTCCTTGATATAGATTTAACTTCTATCTGTCGGAAGCAAAGTAGAAACTTGCCTGTGTTCTCAGTTATTTAGAAACTTCACTAAGAAAGTTTCACAATAGCTTAGTTTTATTTATTTAAATTATATGTACTATAACATTAGAGTTGAGAAACATTTTATACTCATGAATTTCAGGTACGACTTTATGATCTGACAGTAACATAAATGAACACATTTTTAAAAGAAAGAAAAATTAAAATGTCTTAATCCTAAAGAGATTCAACATATTTTCTTTAAAGTTTCTGATGAGGTATGGCTCCCACATTTCATTAAAAAGGGGGATGGGAAGCAAAGGAGGTTGACAGTTGGTTGATGTGTATGTCTAGCTACTAAATCATTGCATTCATGCTAAGACCTCCCATGTGCTCCATTAAATCTCATCCAGCTCATGAGGTAATATATGTACTGTAGGCTATGGCTGGGTTATTGCTTTTTTCTTTACTATTGAATTCTTACAAACTCATAGTCCTCTAGGCTTTCCTTTTAAAGTTTCATATTTAATATGGATAGATTTCAAAAATCAAAATGTTGAGGTAAAATCAAGCTGTAGAAAGATATTTACGGTGTGATATAAAACTATACATATTTAAATAAAATTGTATTTTTACATACACACAAAACTTGTAACAGTGGTCTTGCGGTAAGATGGGACTGAGGTTGGTTGTCAAAGGGAACTTTAACTTCATATGTAAAATATTTATTATTTTTAAGGCATGAAATCTCTATTGATTTGGGAAGCATGCAGTGTATACAGCATCTTTGGAACTTCTCTGTAGTCTTTGAAATATAATGATAGAGTAGTGGCTAAATATGCAGAATCTGGAGAGATGCTACGTGGATTTAAATCTGCCACTTACTACATGACCATGGGCAAGTTACCAAACCATCCAATAGTACCTCATCTTCCTAATCTGCAAAACGGTGTTAATAATAAATAGTACTCACCTCATTGGCTTGTTGTGAGATGTAAATGGGATAATGCAGGAAAAGTGCTTAAAACATAGCCAGTGCTTAGAATGGAGCAAGTATTCAAGAAATTATGAGTAATTAATTTTATAAATACCTCAAAATTTTTTCAAGAAGAGTGTGTCTTCAATTAAAATAACTTCTCCAAAATAGATTTGCTACTGAAGACATACAAAAGCAATGTATATATGAAACAATTAAAACATGCTTAATCATTTAATGAAGCTACAGAACTGCAACTTCAGTAAAACATTTCCATTTTTTCACGCCAGGTATTAGGAGGCCACTTCCTTCCAATTCACTGTCCAGCTTTCCAGTTATTCTCTAGGACTCTCAGTAATTCAACCATCTGATCTTTCTCTCTTCTATTTTTACATCTTTCTTTTTAGTTCTGAATCTACATAGCACGACCCAAAGAGTTTTGACAGCAAGTATGCATTTCTTCCTTTAGCGAGAGTAGCTTTAGTATTAACTGAAAGGCAGGGTGGATAATGTGACGCGCGCTTTACTTTCAGCAGACTTGTTAATATCAGCTCTGAATTTTTCATGACGGCTTCGGTAACCTGTAGCCTGGAGTTGAAGCTCTGGGGGTTTCCACCACAAAGAGGTGGATCAGCTGAGCTCTCACTTCCCATCTGGCACTGGGTGACAGGGACAGTCAGGGGGGCTGCAGGAAACCTGAAGAAGGAGAAAGCTGATGTGGGACACCCATTGTCGAGCATAAAAGGCTAAACATGTGCTGTTGTGTGGATATATCTTTGAGACACTTGTTTATCACTGGCTTCAGAATATACTTAGTCAATGTGTTTAACTTTATAGTCACAAGAACAGCTGCCGCTCGTGTAAGTAATACCCTCATACACAGTGGCATCCTGATTCGCCGAACCAGATTCAGGACCTCTCTTCAGTGACTATATTATGCTGCCTGGCATGCTTCTCATTTACCCACAGAGGCAGGCGTACACGTGCAGGCACACACACAGACACACACCGTACAGTTTCAGAACTGTTTGAAATTGTAAACCATTTATGCTACTTCCCAAAGGTAACAAAATGATCCAAAGCTTCTCACAAATGCTGTAATTTATATCTGAAAATAAACAAAGAGAGAGTTGTGGGGGTGGGAGACCCAAATATGTTTATATGAGAAAAGGCAGAAATTATAAAATAGTTTAAAAAAAGAAAAAAAATGAGCATTTACCTTTTTGAGATCTTATGGTTCTATCACTTTTTACTAAAATATTCAGTTTCCTTCCTGTTTGTGGGAAGTTGAATCACTATACACTTGATTTTATTTTTAATAACTGTAACAATTGGGAATCCTCTACACACATCCAAACGACAATTCTTAGAATGCAGTGGTATTTTACAAGCACACCAGGAAGGCATTCTCTTAATTGCACTGTTCTATTGTCTCACCTTTTGTCTCTGTTCTGCCAAGAAAGAAGTAAATGATTCTTAGTTTGTACTTGAAAAAAATGATTTTGTAGAGTTACAAAATTACTCCAGCACTGAGTGAGAAAAAACAAAAAAGAGAGACTATGTATGTTTCTACTATAATGTTTTGTAATTTTCCATCAGTGGAAAGAACTAGACCAATGTATAAAACTAATTCTTACTTTTATTTTCTTCTTGAATTGTCTATTTTCAATCTGCCACTTAAACATGTAGTCCCCTGATTTTGAGATACATTTCGTTGTTGCTTTGGGAGGGGCTGTCAATTTTAAAACCTCATTAACTAATGTTCTAATTTTAAAAGATCTACCAGAAGGTTGACTTTCAGTTTAAAAATTGTATTAAAACAGTATAACAAGGTATACATTTACAGCAAAATGATAGTAACCAAACAGTTGTACAGATTTTTACAGCACAACAGTTAAAATATTAAACAATTAACTTTAACTATTAATACAATTACGAACTCAGTAACTCAATGCACTTTAGTGATAATCTGACTGACTCGGATGAAAACTGCGTAAGAATGTTCTCATGTTTACTTTGCACAGACCAACCCATTAACAAGCTTATAAAAGAATTACAGCCGATGATTCAATAATTTGAAATAATTTGAAGAGTTTCCCCATTATTTTACTGCAAAGAAATAATAACAGGTTTAATCATGGCGACCAACTTAGCTAGCAAATATCTGTCCCTGAATATTTGACGTATAAAACCCAATAAAGCTCTCCTTGAAATGTGCAGGATAAAGAGTCTCTCCATTCTCTGAACCACCACAGCACTTTGTATCTCTCATGCACTGGTTATTACTACCTTCTGCATTATGGTTGTTTGGACATAGTCTTCTCTCCAAAAAGGACTTCAGGAACAGGCTTGAATTCCAAAGTGCAGTCTACTCCTTAATAGTTCTATCATGTTGGAGATGTTTCTTAGATTCTCAGAACTTTAGTTTCCTCATCTGAAAAATGGAGGTGATGATATAATATCTATCACACAGCATTGTCACTGGAAATGAATGAGATACAGAGTTCAGAGGCTAAGCAAGTGTCTGACATGTACCTGGATCACCAGCATTGCTCCTGTCCCTCCTTGCCCTCATTATAGATTAGAGAATATATTTCTTATATTCTAGAAGTGAATATATTTTCTAGAAGAGAATATATTTTCTTGTATTCTAGAAGTGAAAGGACAAAGGATAAAAATTTTATTCTATCTTCAACTTCCAATTTTTTTTTTGCTTCAAGCTAAAAGGGGAACTATTTTATATGAAAATATTCACATGTAGCTTTCAGAACACATATAAATTTTTTCTTATGACTTTTCCAAAATTATATTTTATGTAATCACTTAACAATTATTTTTAAAGGGCAACTATGTGCCAGATGTTATTCTAAACGCTGAGAATATACAAAGAGAAGCAACCATGGAAACTCCACGCCTTCATAATCTTTACCTTTTAGTTAGAGAAGAAACAATTAAAAATTATCTAAGATAACAGCAGTTTTTTGTTAATGCTATGTAACTCAGAATGAGGAGAAAGGGATATAGAATGATCGGGAGAAAAGATTATTAGACACAGCATAACCAAGGAAGACTTCCCCCATAGAAAGTGATATTTGAGTGGAGATATAATTGATGGGAAGGAGAAAGTCATGTGAAAGTCTGAGGAAGAAAATTCCAGGCAGAGGAAAGAGCAAGTGTGAAGTCCCTAAGGTAGCCACATCTTCACTGGGCGTTGAATGCACCTTATAACTTCTTCTTATGAAAATAAGGTAGCAACTGGCCCGGCGCGGTGGCTCAAGCCTGTAATCCCAGCACTTTGGGAGGCCGAGACGGGTGGATTATGAGGTCAGGAAATCGAGACCTTTCTGGCTAACAC
>NW_012109053.1:125641-143876 GCF_000951045.1 Mandrillus leucophaeus
AAAAAAAAAAAAAAAAAGAAAAAGAAAAAGAAAATAAGGTAGCAACTTAGGTCAAATTGGCATCTGTAATCAAACTCTTGCATTCTGATGACCATTACCCAAAAGCAAGCACTAAAAAATTAAACTTTGAAAAACCTCACGTTATTTACCTACAATGTTCCAAAATCAAATTTCATATTAACTTAGATCTTTGTAATATGGCTTTCTGAGAAAATAGAGAATCAAAATTATAGTTTTAATGCACACAAAAAAGCTTGTTCTCTTGGCTATTTCTCTATCTATTTGTTATCTTTGCTAAATAATAAACCACTCCCAAATTTAGCAATTTAAAACAGTCATTTTATTTTGCTCGTGATTTTGTGGATCCGAAACTCTGGAAGGGTTCGGTTGGTCAGTTCTCACTTGGTCGTCACTCATGTGGTTGCAATCAGATGTAGATGGGGCTGCAGCCATCAAGGCTCACCTTGGCTGTGCATCTAAAATGGCTCACTGCCACCACTGGCACTCAATGCTGGTTGTCAGCCGGAAACATGATCAACCAGAATACCTATCCATGGCCTCTTGAACATGGCCTAGGCCTCCTCATAACGTGGAGGCCTAAGGATAAATGGAGTTCGTACATGGCAGCTCACAGTTCCAAACACAAGTGTTCCACTGGTGAAGGTTAAATCTGCCTTGGAATTCACACAATGCCACTTCTGCGGCATTGCATTGGTAATAAGCAAGTCCGTAAGGTCAGCACAGATGCACCAGGAAGAAATAAAGTAGCCACTTTGTGACAGGAAGATTGTAAAAGATTTGTAGACATATTTTAAAACTGCAACACTACCCTCTGTGTGACAGCCGTACATAGATTATTTGAGAGACAATATGGAAATTCTACATCTTTATTATGAGTTATTTTAATAGAATATGACTTAAATCAATGTAGAGCTCAAAGCACCTCAAATACCTTGTAGTGGATGTGGCAGTTTGCATTTTTCAAAAATTGCCATAACAATATTTCTACTCTTACATGCTCTTTCGGAATCTTCCTTACATGCTCTTTCAGCTGCTTCCCTTCCAAGAGGTAAAATCTCTGTCTCCTAGACTTGAAATCAGACAGTACTTCGTGATGGTCTTGACAAACAAAATGCAACAAAAGTGGCCTTGCATGACTCCCAAGACTGGTTCCTAAAAGGGGATATGGTTTCCACCTGAGCATCTCTCTTGGGAATGCTCATTTTGAAAAACAGTCGCCATGGGGTGAGGAAGCCCAAACCATATGCAGAGGTATGTCAAAATGTTCCAGCCAATGCCCTAGCTAAGGTCTCAGCTGACAGGCAGCATTAGTTGCAAGCCTTCAAGTGACTTCAGTCCCCAGGCTTTACGTCACCTCCAGATGATGCTGAGCGTAGCAGAGACAAGCTATCTCCTGCCACGCCTTTCCCCAATAAGACTCATGAGCAAATTACCGTTCTTGTTGTTTTAAGTCATTACGTTTTGGAGTGGTTTGTTTTACAGCAAAAGATAACCATAATAAGTGGCTGTTGTCTAACTTGCTAGGCAGTGCTGCATTTGAAATAAAAAAAGAGATATCTAATTTGCAAATTAATCATTGTCCTTAAGAATAAGCAGAAAATGCATTTCAGGTATTTCTTGGAATCTATCAAAATAAAGGCAGATCAGAATGAACATCAGTTCATAGATCCCTCAGGAGCATATCAACTATCAAAGAGATGTAGTGTGGTGAATTTAGTAGTTTTAAAGTTCTATGACATCAACAACAGCATCTTTGAGCAGATTAATCAGAAACATTATGCTACCCACATGGTTAACTTAAGAGAGAGGTCTTTTCTTTGAGGAAGCCTGTATACAAGATGCAGTTACAGATAACTAATCTATTCATTCACTCAATAAACATTTATCAAGTTTTTATTATGTTCATGGCACTGTTGTGCGTGCTGCAAATACAGCAGTGATCAAGTCAAACTTTTATTACTTTATGGAGTTTATATTCTTGGAAATGAGTAGAGACAAAGAAACAATGAACAAATACATAAGTAAAATATACAAAATATCAGCTGGTGATAAACAAAAGAAATATCGGAGGAAGAAGATAGGGAGCAAGGGGAAGGAAGGAAGGAGATAACAATATACTGTGGGTACGGAAAGCCTCATTGAGATGATGAGACTTAAACAAAACTCTGAAGGCAATGAAAGAACCAGCAATAAAGTTATCTGGGAAAAAGATGTTCTAGAGCAGAGAGAAGAGAAAGCACAGAGGCTCTGAAGCAGCAGCATGAGAGTATATTCTAATAAAAGCAAGAAGGCCAGGTTGTTGCTGCTTAAGCAAAGGAGACAGTCCTGGAAATAATGGAAGTAGAGAAGGAATCAGACTATAGAGCCTTTTAAGCAAAGACAAGAATTTAGAATTTTACTTTGCATGAGAAGTGAATTTTTTGGAGAGGCTTGAGCAAAAGGATGACATAATATAACAAATTTAAAAGGATTCTTTTGACTGCCAGAGTGAGAAATACAGTATTCTGTATATTACAAAATATACAACATTAACTAATTAGTATTACAGTATTAATTAACAGACAGCATCCTTATTTTAAGTAGCACTAAAAGTAAAATAACCAGGCAAATGAAAATAGTGGCTTGGACAGAAATAGTAATGATAGAGTAGTAAGAAATGATTGAATCATGATATATTTTGACGTTAAAAAACTAATAGGATTTCCTGATGGATTGGACAGGATATGGCATATGAGAGAAAGAAAAAAGTCAAAGATGACTCAAGATTTTTTAGGTCAAGCTACTAGAAGAATGAAGGTACCATTTATTTAGATGGTGAGTACAATGGGGGAAGATGTTTTGTTGGGTAGATCAATACCGCTGACATGTTAAGTTTGAGATATCTACTAGACATCCAACTAAACAATGATCATTGCAGTCTGGGATTTAGTAGAAACATTATCAATGATCAATTTGGGAGATTTTTCGGTGTCTAGATGATCCATAAGACTGGAAAATTTCATCAAGGAGTCGTACTTTTTATGACAACTAACATAAACACTCATAAAGGGCAGCTGATGATAGTTCTCACCCACAATTTCATAGATTAGGGTATATTGGAAAAACATTTCTTATCCCCATGAAGGAATAAGAGATAATAAAACTGACTTAAGAGTATTGAATTATTCCTTGAATTGGTAATTCCACAGCATAGCATTTTGTGATATGACATCTGTACCTGGTATTCTCTTTGTCTGAATATATTCACAACTTAGTGTTGTGAAAACATTAAATTGTTACTTCAATTCAGTTATTTGAAGAAAATCTTGCTTGAGTATATGGTTTGTTTCTCTGCCTAACTTCCTAATAAAGTGTTTCTCTTGATAAGTGCTGTTATCTACCACAAATGACATGCCCAGACAGAAAGAAAGCAGAAATTGCAGATTGTTGAAGTAAGCCAATGGATTTGCTTATTTGGATCTACTTAAATACAGCACATTACAATCAAAATTACCACAGTTCGGCCTGATCCTTAGATCACTTTCAACTTGTACACACAAGTGCCAGTGTTGTTAGTCACATTTCCTTTCTATATTCAACAGAGTGAATTAAACCAGATTACCTAATATAAATAATCTGAGTTATCAACCTACTAAAAATACAAACTTAAAAGTCCCTTTATGGTAGAACCTCAGCTTAGAAGTTCTGCATCAGCCAATGTTTACAAAGAGGCTGTCAAAGAAGTTTAAGAGATGGAAATGCCAAAAAGATCAGCCCCTTGACTGATTGCCATGCAGTGAATACAGTGCAAATTGAAGGGTGGTATTTTAAAACTAGCAGCTAAGACATAATTTTTTAAAGAACTATTGTTGCTGGTATATATCCCCCTATTTTTTTAATCATGTTCAGAAAGTTTTCAGCATATGGGTTGCTGGATCTCAGGACTGGGGGGCAAGGGAGAAGTGCACATGGACAAATCAAGGTCACCATTAACATTTAACACTCTGAGAGAAAGATTGAGATTCACCTATTCACCCTTCTCTCTTCATTTAGCCCTGGTAGAGCTCAAGAGGGCAATGAATTAAATTTATTCCAGACGGCCTGGGGTTTTAGCTACTGTGAGTGACAGACTAGTGTTGGAAGAAGCTATGAAAGAGTATGCCAATCTGGGGTTACACCCCATTAACACAAGGAAAATGAATGAAAGTTAAACACACATAAATTTCAAGCCAGTAAGTTTACGGCAGTGTGACTAAAAAGTTGAAGGTTAAAATATTAATTTGTATACACTTATCTGAAAGTTTCAAACTTATGAACTCACATAAAAATTTGACATTTTGCTGTACCAAATTTATAAGGAATGCTTTGGTGAAAGCCGGTATGCATCTATGTTTCTTTTGTCATGCATAAAACACAAAGCTATGGTACAATTCTGTTTAATTAGGGCCTGGCTTTGTACAAAGGATGCCACAGCATTATAATAAAAGCCACCAGATGTCACTGTTACAGATTATGTTCAAGTATATGCTAAACTGAAAATATGTGAGCTTTTCATTAGTCAGTTTAAAGCAATTTTGGGTTATAATTTTGCCAGCATGGAAATAGTGTGATTGGGCTTTATTAATTTGTAGAAATTATTTCCCCCAAGAGTCTTAGCTTCTCTATAATTATTTTCATTACTTTTAGAGTGGCTCTAAATTTAGGGAATAGGAAACATTTTCTCAACAGGAAGGTTTACTACACAGGAGTGAGTTGCTAGCAGAAGTTCTGTTTTGAAAGACTTTATATACAAACAGGACAATTTAGAAAGGTGTAAAGGTGGATTGGTGCGAAGGTGCACAAATAATTCTCCAGTCCTGTGATTTTCTTTCTTTTTTTTTTTTTTTTTTTGAGACTGAGTCTCGCTGTGTCGCCCAGGCTGGAGTGCAGTGGCGCGATCTCGGTTCACTGCAAGCTCCACCTCCCGGGTTCACGCCATTTTCCTGCCTCAGACTCCCGAGTAGCTGGCACTACAGGCGCCCGCCACCACGCCCAGTCCTGTGATTTTCTTATTTCAACAGGATCAAGTATTTGGTAGAGGGCTGAGCTTAGCGATCTTTCTGCCTTTGCCTCTGTTTTGAAACCTAGATCTTCCTTACAACATGAAGTGGGAAAGATGACTGATTTGGCATGTAATTGAATATATGTTTCACATCCCACAAAACTCGTTGTTAAACAGGAGATCTGAGACTAATTAATAAAATTTAAGCAAAATTTTTTCTTCTTTTCTTCCGAGATGAAATCTCACTCTGTAGCACAGGCTGGAGTGCAGTGGCACGATCTCGGCTCACTGCAACCACCACCTCCCAAGTCCCGGTTCAAGCAATTCTCCTGCTTCAGCCTCCCAAGTAGCTGGGACTGCAGACACGCTCCACCATGCCCAGCTAATTTTTTGTATTTTTAGTAGAGACGGGGTTTCACCTTGTTGGCCAGGCTGGTCTTGAACTCCTGACCTGATCTGCTAGCCTTAGCCTCCCAAAGTGCTGGGATTACAGGCGTAAGCCACCATGCCCCGCCTAAAATTTGAGGAAAATTTTATCTATTCTATGTATCTTATATATAAGCTATGTGTTTCTTTATGTAGTAGCCTCACATAGACCACATTTCTATTTGGTCTAAGTGAAACAGAAGATTTAATGATGAGAACTTGTCCTGGAAGCAGATTAATGAGAGAGATTTTGGAGCATGCTAGGGTTTGGGACATCTGGCAATTTACACCCTTTAGGGGAGTATTTACACCATCTACAAATAGAGCCTTATCTAATGATGTGACTGTGTTGTGATACATGCTGAACTCAGGTTGACTGATTGAAATAAAGATCTTGCAGGACCTCCAATGCAGTGCTATTTTTAGGAGCTGATTTTGTAAAAGAAGAGACCATACAGGTAGATGGTAAGGGATTTCATGACTTTATAAGTATTATTTTAATCCTACTGAATTTATGTTGGTATGTTGCCATAGATCAGCAAAATTTATAAAGAAAAGGAAAGAAAAATTGCAGGAAAGTTTTAAGAGGTGAAAACGTCCCTAGCTGACATAGAAACAAGTAGTGACAGCCACAAAACCTGTCTGGTGTATTTACCCCATTGTGGAATGTTGTTAACATATGGAGAGCTTGGCCCTTTTGCTGTCAGCCCAGGGCAAGGGATGAACCATCCAAGTAAAATCAAGTTTGTTCTTCAATAGATACAAAGTATTTTCCCAACCAGATGCCTAATAGTCTAGGCAAAAAGCTGTTGGGTGACTAGGCTGACATTTTTAAATGTAATTTTTTATAAGTTTTAACAGTAGTTTAAAACAAAAACACAGGGGTAGGTTGACATATGATTATCTTAGAACTGTTAACATGTGGGATGTCAGTAAAAATCTCCCATGCTAGCCTTTTCTATTTAAAGATAATAAAGGCAGTCAAGAGTGGAAAGAATCAATCACCTGAGCTTCTCATTTTTTTCCTTTTCTGCAAAGACTCAGTTCCAAGCCTGTTATGCTTAAATTTCCCAAACAATGTTTAAAAAATTCAGTACTCAGAACTGGACTAGCTTCAAACTATTGGCCTATTTGGAAAGGTTTAATGCGCATATCTACTTCCTGGGGGCTTCACAGTCTTTTCACACTGGGAGGGAGAGGAAGGAAGAGTAGTTCTGTTCAATCTGATGGAAAAAAAAAAAAAAATCTCTGATCTCTACTTGCATTTCTCATTGTCCTTTTTGTTGTTGCTTCTGTTTTGTTCAGGGGCTAATCTCAACAATAATAATTGAGACAAAATAGGAAGGTTTGTCAGAACAGAGCACCTTACATGCTTAGAAATTAAGCTAAAAGGCTTCCCAGATTAACATGTGCTTTGCTCTTACAAGATAAGGCTACATGCCGAGAGAGAAGAGAGAGTCAAGTAACTTTATCACTTTAAAGCCAACTGCTTTCCATTTTTGTATGGCCAAGAAACAGTGGAGATGGAGTTCCAAATTCTAGTTGTTACCTTGCTTGATACAAAGCACAAAGTCAAATGAGTGCCTAATCATCAAATCACTCTTATTTTATCTTCTTAAGTCGCCTTAGCTGTCTTTGCTGTCCTTCCATTATTCTCTAGGTCATAATATGAGCCCTGATTACCTCAAAGACCATCAGCAGAGCCCTATTCTCCACCTCCGCGTCTGCTTATAGCTTTTAAACTCACATCTACCTGTGAGTTTTACATATATATAAACAAAGAAATTTTATTTTCGAAAAGAAAACCTTAACTATTTCATCCAAGGATGACAATGAATATTGATGTTATTTTGCTGTACACATTTTCATGCATATAATGTTACTGTGAATTGTCTTAATTAGTAGAGTTAGGTTTTTTCACATATTCCATTTGTAACAGCATTTAAGCAAGCGTAAGATTTAGAAAATTTTATTTATTACACAATTGACAATTATCATCCTTTACTTATGTTCATGTAAGTTCGTGATTACATCACAACTGTCCTGAAATGTATCCCTTGCCTAAGTTCTTCATTGTAAGTATCTAGTTGCTTTTCAACACACTCTGTTGTCTATTTTGTGAACTAGTTTTTGCTCATAAGTCATGTAAGCTGCTGTGGGAGGCTGGTTTTCTTGCTCCATTGTCTATTTCTAACCTCTCAATTTCACTTTGAGGAATGACTTAAACTACAGTGGTGCTAGAAATTCTAAATAGAAGGGACTATTCCATAGCAATGTGGTTGGGAGTTTGTTGCTATCTATGCTGTTGTCTAATGAGTTATCTAATGAGATAACTCATTAGATTAACCTTCTTATTAAAAAAAGAAGCCTGTGCCTGCACTTTCCAAGATGCAGCCTGCTTGCAAATTTGCCGGATGAATAAAAGGACATCGAGCAAGAATGGAAAGCCAAAACAAATATACTGAAAATCACTAGTGCTCAAGTTGCAAACGGTTGGAATAAATTTAAGGCAACTGCTAACTACCTAAGAAAAAAAAAATTCCACGATTTACAATGGAGGAGAAGAAGCTAGATCTAAAATCCTGATTTTTTACTTTTGAGATGTACTTTTTCCTTGGGAATTCCTAACTAATTTAACCTGCTCCCATGATGATACCCACTAGTAGAGATAGGAGGCCACGAGTTCTCATCTACCCTTTAATTCCTCACAACACAACTGATCCAAGGCTGAAGCGTTCAAATATGAAATTACTCAAGGTAGAAAAATATTTAATGTGAGATAAAATGACATAGTGCAAAGTAGTCTCCAAAATCTAAATTATCTAAATCCAGTTTCAAGGCCTCCTGAGCTCTGCTGTCTAATACACTAGCCATTAGCCACGAGTGACTATTAAGCACTTGAGATATGCACAGTCAAAACTGAAATGTGCTGAAAGTATAAAATGCACACTGGATTTCAAAGACTTAGTACACAAAAGAATGTAAGATCTCATTAATAATTTCCATACTGAATACATATTGAAATGATAATATTTTAGACATATTTGGTTGAATACAATATAAAATGAAAATTATGTTTTCTGTTTATTTTTAGTTCATTTTAAAGTGGTTACCAGAAAATTTTAAATTACATGTGTGATTTTTACTATATTTCTATTGGAAAGTGCTCTAAAGCAATGCTTCAGTAATGTTCTTGCCTTTTCCTCAGACTGTCCCCCTCATAGAAACTTTTAGAAATGTATTGGCTTAGATTGAAGATTCTGGACTTAAGCAGACCTGAATTTATATTCCAATTCTCCACTTAATAGCTGAGTGACTTTGGACATATTACTTAAACTTTATGCCTCAATTTCCCCAGCTATACAATAGAGATAATAATATATTGCCCACCTACATCATATGGTTACTGTGAACATTAAAACTTTAAATTTCTTATTTTCTTCAAACATAAGAATTACTCAGTTATAATTATGTGCTTCATAATGTATATTCCTGCTATCCAGGGACTCTCCTTAATGTTCCTACATTCATCATGTCTAGACTTAAGAGAGTAAAATGTCAAGAACACTAAATATTATTCCCTTCCCTGTGTGAATAAAGCATGTCTTATTTTTACTGGATGGCTGATATGGTTTGGATCTGTGTCCCTACCCAAATCTCATATCGAATTGTAATCTCCACTTTGGAGGTGGAGCCTGTGGGAGATGACTGGATCATGGACACCGATTTCCGCCTTGGCACTGTGTCACAATAGTGAGTGAATTCTCATGCGATCTGATTGTTTAAAAATGTGTAGCTTCTCCCCCACCGCTCTTCCTCCTGCTTCAGTCATGCAAAGTGCTCACTCCCTCTTTGCCTTCCACCATGACTGAAAGTCCCCTGAGGCCACCCCAAAAGCCGAGCCGAAGCCACTATGCTTCTCATACAGCCTACAGAAACATGAGCCAATGAAACATCTTTTCTTTAGAAATTACCTGGTCTCAGGTATTTATTTATAGCAGTGTGAGAACAGACTAATACAATGGCTGACACACAGGATAACAACTTTTTTTTTTTAAATTATACTTTGTGTTCTAGGGTACATGTGCACAATTTGCAGGTTTGTTACATATGTATACATGTGCCATGTTGGTGTGCTGCACCCATTAAGTCGTCATTTACATTAGGTATGTCTCCTAATGCTATCCCTCCCCCCTTCCCCCTCCCCACAATAGGCCCCGGTGTGTGATGTTCCCCTTCCTGTGTCCAAGTCTTCTCATTGTTCAATTCCCACCTATGAGCGAGAACATGTGGTGTTTGGCTTTCTGTTCTTGGGATAGTTTGCTGAGAATGATGCTTTCCGGCTGCATCCATGTCCCTACAAAGGACACAAACTCATCCTTTTTTATGGTTGCATAGTATTCCATGGTGTATATGTCCCACATTTTCTTAATCCTGTCTGTCATTGAGGATAACAATTTTTCAAAAAAGGTCAAGCCTAATCATCTGAATATAGCCTACTTACAAGAATAGCTAGGTGAACAATGTTCAAATTAGAAATATACAAGTAAATATAGAACAGTTGGTTTATTACATAAATTTAACAACATAAATCATACAATATTGAAGAAGAAATTTGATGTAAAATATCATCAACTAATGTGACTAAATATTTCACTGAATAAACTGCCTTGCTTTGTTTTTTAATGGAATTGTCTAATATAATCCAGCATTCAAAATTAGAATCAGTAGAAACAATGTTTATAATATAAAATATTACTTTACTCATATAAAAAAAACTATGGTGGCTCTGCATTTGGAACACTGCTTTAAATTTGTTTGCCGAACCTAAAGTATGCATAATAAAATGAGGGATTATTAAGCTCATAGCAAATAAAATAAACAGGAAGAACGAAATGTTTTCTGAATAATTACAAAAAGAGAAAAGCCCAAGAGTGGGGAAAAGGAAAACTCAACGTGGTTATCACCTGTAAGGGTGATAAGTAGGGATTGAAGGCACAGGTTCGATTATGATGAAGGGCATCATCTTATTTACTAAAATCTTTACTTCTAAAACTAGTAGTCAATTCTAGAAATTTGAAAGAGGCAACTTAATGTGTATTAAATACTATGGGTACTTAACTTGGTATATCATCCCAAGAAATAATATAGAAAATGATTTAATATGTAGGGGTTTAAACTAACTGATGAATGCTGAAGCTAAAACAGTATTTTTTTAAAGGAAAGTAGAGATGCTCTAGAAATTATGTCGTGAGGGCTGCTATACCCTTCATCCTAAACATGTTTTTGTGCCATTATTAGTGTTACAAAGAGTAATCCTATCTTGGGATACAGGCAGAAAGTTCTCAGTTAACTATATAGAAGAGACAGAAGGCAGGTATCTAGAACTTAGACTAAGCTTCAGAGACACAGTCACTTGGCTGCAGATATGAAGAAAAAAATGCTGTTTAGCAACAGACTGGGGTAGACACAGGCTGTGGCAAAGGCCACAAGGTGGGAGGTCTTAGGTGGCGCACTGCACTTTTCCCTATAGGCAGGTTGAGCCCAGCAGCACTACATCCAGGAGAAGCCTACTTAGAATCCAAGTCAGAGTGCCAGAGGTGATTGGAGAGGAGTGTCGTAACAACTTGCCTGGTGGTCAGACACAGGATTCCAGTTTCTTAGTGGTGTGGAAGACAAAAGACTATTAAGAATTAGGAAGAACCTCGGTCTTAAGTGGATTGCAGCTATAGGCTAGTGGTTCTCAGCTGGGAGTGATTTTGCCCCATCCCCAACCCTCTCCCTGCAGAGACATTTGGACATGTGTGAAGATATTTTTATTGTCACAGTTGTGGGTGGTGGGTGCTTCTAGCATCCAGTGGGTAAAGACCAGGGATGCAAAATATCCTACAACCCACTTGACAACCCCTTCACAACAAATGGTTATCTGGCCCACAATCACAACAGGACTGACACTCTAGGTAGATTTCCAAGATGAAACTAGAACAGGCTGGGCGTGGAGGCTCACGCCTGTAATCCCAGCACTTTGGGAGGCCAAGGTGGGTGGATCACCTGAGGTTAGGAGTTCGAGACCAGCCTGGACAACATGGTGAAACCCCGTCTCTACTGAAAATACAAAAATTAGCCAGGCGTGGTGGCTTGTGCCTGTAATCCCAGCTACTCAGAAGGCTGAGGCAGGAGAATCACTTGAATCCGGGAAGCAGAGGTTGCAATGAACTGAGATGGCGCCACTGCACTCCAGCCTAGGCGACAGGGTGAGACCTATCTCAAAAAAAAAAAAAAAAAAAACTTGAACAGAGACTAGCACTGAAGTCCAAAATAGATTACAAAGTGGGAACCAGGTGTCAGCATGAAGTAAACTCAAAAGAGATCAGGCTCAGCCTCGCAACAGGTATGAGCTGACACTACATTCCCATGTATTGGGCCAGAACTGCTATGAGGCATTGTGTTATAAGTGAAGAAAACAAATCTACATTCAACTCTAAGTCTCCCAACTACTAGCTCTGTGGCCCAAAACAAGTTATATAACCTTGACATTCTTGTCAGTAAAATCCATATAATAATACCAGATCATAGGGATACTGTAAAGATCACCAAGGTAATGTATCTAAAATGCCTGCCAGGGTACTTAGAACATACTGGAACAGCAACAAAGTTGCTGCACCTAACACAAAACATACAAATTATCTATGCCCTTGGCAAATCAACAAAATTCTCTACATCTAAATCTAATGAACGTTTAAAAGTACTTAACCAACTTGCCCTCTCAGTAACACTGGATGCTATCTACCACTTTGCTTTTGAAACTCTGCTGCTGGCTTCCATAAAACTAAATTTTAGAGTTTTCTTTCTAGTTCTCTGACTGTTCTCAAAAGTCTTAAGTGACTCTGTATTAATATATGCTTTATATGTTTTAGTTCAGGGCCTTTTCTTCTACCCACTCTGCATACTCTTCCTAAGTAATCTCCTGTACTCTTTCTTACTGCTATATTTACCACTGATACCTCTAGTCTGAGTATTTCTTGTATGTTCCAGAAGTACTTGAAGCTCACTATTTCGCAACCAACAACATAAATTCAACTTCTCTACTGTGTTCCCTGGTTCTCTGTTCCCACATTTCTTGCCACACTAGATTGTAACTGCTGTTCTCTTATCTGTTTTCCCAACTAGATGCAAGTAAGCTCTGTGGGGACAGGAGTAGTGCCTATCTTGTTAACACATAACCCCACTGCCCAGCACATAAACGCATGAATATAAAGTTAAAATTGACTTCCTTCTCAGTGACTCCATTCCTATTTAATTGTGGGGCACATGGAGCCCAGACAACTGTCTAGGAAGCAGAGCTACACCTATAGAAAAATTTCTGCCTTTCAGATTAATAATTCTTTTTTTATTTATTTTTATTTTTTTTTTTTTGAGACAGAGTTTCGCTCTTGTTGCCCAGGCCAGAGTGCAATGGCATGATCTCGGCTCACCACAACCTCTACCTCCCCGGTTCAAGCGATTCTCCTGCCTCAGCCTCCTGAATAGCTGGGATTACGGGCATGCACCACCACGTTGAGCTAATTTTGTATTTTTAGTAGAGACAAGGTTTCTCCATGTTGGTCAGGCTGGTCTTGAACTCCCAACCTCAGGTGATCCACCCGCTTTGGCCTCCCAAAGTGCTGGGATTACAGGCATGAGCCACCGCATCTGGCCCGTAATTCTAAACACTATAGAGAGTTGGAAAGATGGTTCTTGAAACTCACTCTGATTAAAAAGAAAAATACATGTTTTTAAGTGTTTGGATCTACAATAACACCCTTATTTAGCCTGGTTGTCTTAAATGCTCGGCCCAGTACTGGGCATGTAGTAAGCACTCAACAGTCAACAGTTTAAATAAATTACTTAAAATTTGAAAATATTCGACTTTTTTTCATAAAAATTTAGGAATATTTCTTATTTTTCTATATTCACAAAACTACAATGTATAGAAGACATGGTTTCTCATCAATTTTATGTGGCATTACCAAAGCTCTCAGGTACTTTGATAGCATATTTACTTTAAACATTATAGGGATGTCAATAGTATGTGTAAATTTAAGTCATTTAATTTTAAATTTATTGCATTTGATTTGTAGAAAAAAGATTATCAGATTTTTTAAATCTTGAGGTCAGTAAATATAACCTTACACCATAAATTTGCCAACAATGAACAAGTATTGATCTACATATACACAGAGGAGATTTCTGAGCCTTTGTAATATTGGCAAAATGTATATCCTTCTATAAAGGAAATGTTGTAATAAAGTAGTAATATATTCATAAGAGTTACTTCCACATTTAAAACAGCAGTTTGAACCTTTATAAAAGAAAGTTTTTTAAAAAAAATTATCATAAGTCATTTGTGTAGCATTTTATTTTACAAAACACTCTCACATTTATTGCATCATGTTAGACATTTAATACAGACATAATTCCTTATAACGAAAATTGAACCACTGTATTATTGAAAACACATTTTCTTTTTGTTTTTAAGGAGAAGTCTAGGAGTTGGGTGAAGCTAAATGAGATGTGTTGTGAAATAACACAAATATTTCAAAGAAATATATAACTAAAACTGATAAGATTAAAATCATTTTGCATCATCGTGTTTCATATGCCATATGTTAAACAGTTCCCTTTATGAAACACTTAGGTTTAAGAGAAGTGTATATCTTATTACACCCTCTGACAAACAAACAAATAAAAAGATACCTGATGCTTGAATTAAAGGTCAATGAAACAGTAAAGACCCATGGGTCAAGCACAAAGAAGCCACAATGAAGTCGGACATCTCTGGTCTCAGAGTTTAATTCGCTCTACATAACCATAGTTAGCATACGCTTTCTACACAGTTTGTAGCAATCAGATACATATTTAATGTGGTTTCATTATATCTTATAAATGTTGGCATAGAATAATCTCCCCAGGGTATTCAGTGAATAATAGAAAAGAGAAAATGATGAGCACATTTAGCACATGCACCCACAACCTCATGATAAAAGGCAGCATTCCCCCCATACAGCACCTGTTGTCATAGCTGGTTTAATTACTTTTCATTGTAGTCAGCAGTCTGAAATATTTATCATGGAGCCTATAATTTTCCAAATCCAAAACTGATAACTACTCAAGTGACTATAGGAACCGAAATTTTACTAACCCTTTTTATTTCTATGCTTTATTTGCAACATCAAAGGTGCTAAACAAAATATCTTTCAGGGAAGTTTCACTTGGTTAAGTGAATTGGTGCATTAAAAGATTAAAAGACGCTCACACTACATTCAAAAGGCAGTGTGTCACATCAAATTATGGCTGAAATAGGGATAGAAATAATTTAATGATCAAATATTAAAGCACTCAATGTGGCAAAATAAAAGATATAAATAAATTCAAAAGTTTTAATACAGAGGTGCCAACAAAGAGCACTTTCAGTCAACATTCTAGAACTTATTCTCCCAACCAGTTTAATACAAATTACATTTGATTTTTACACCTCTTTCTGCAGTGAATTATTGTTATAAATCTTATGCTTTGGCTATCTTTTTCTTCTTCTTGATATTTGAAATTTATTTATTTACTTATGTATTTATTTACAGTATTTTAATTGACAAATAACTAGGTTATGTTCATGTGGTAGTGAAATATATTGTGTTTTAGGATAACATTTTACTATTTCTGGGAATGGAGGTCCAAATGAATTTTTAACATCTTATTTATTTAATAAAAATGTATTTAAATATTTACACATTACATATTATTATATTGTGCTGTCATAATGCCACACAAACATTAACTCATTTAATCTTCACAATAAAGGAACTATAAAATGACAACTATTATTTTCTCTATTTTACAGTTGAAGAAATTGAGGTAGAGATTGAGTAACTTCCTCATGGTCAATAACACTAGTTAGTGGCAGACCTGGGATTCACATTCAGGTAATTTAACTCCACAATCTGTTTTCTTAACCTCCATTCAGTACACTAAAGTCAATTAATTTTATAGAAAGGTTCTTATTAATAGAAAAATAATTTCATATATACATCATTAGCTCCATTTGCAGGTAGATCAGTTCAAATTATTAAGACAGATTATTGCAATTTAGAGTCAAAAATATATTCTATATTGCAACCCAGTAAATACTTGTATCTACACACCAACACTCACAAACATAGTCAACACAAAAATTTCACAAAATAAGACTACCCTTACTGCATTGTCTATATTCAAGTATATTCTATTGTATTGTATTTCATTTTTTAAATTCTGCTTATGACCAAGAAATTTGCTTTCACAATGTACTAACACAGTGGTTCTCATACCTGGCTAGCCATAGAAATCAAATAGGAAGATGTTAAAACTAAGGAATCTTTGAGCTCCACTGCTAATAATTAAATTAGAATCTCTGGAGAATAAAATTTCAAAAGCTATTCAGGTCAACTCCACCTCTGGTGACAGGGTACAGCCAAACAAAAGCAGCAGAAGCCTCTGCAAACTTAAATGTCCCTGTCTGAATAGAGTTTTGGTTTTTGAATAGACTAGTGGTTCTCCCAGCACGGAGTTTGAGATCTGAGAATGGATAGACTGCCTTCTCAAGTGGGTCCCTGACCCCCAAGTAGCCTAACTGAGAGGCACCCCCCTGTAGGGGCACACTGACACCTCACACGGCTGGATACCCCTCTGAGATGAAACTTTGGAGGAATGATCAGGCAGCAACATTTGCTGTTCAGCAATATTCGCTATTCTGCAGTCACTGCTACTGATACCCAGGCAAACAGGGTCTGAACTGGACTTCCAGCAAACTCCAACAGACCTGCAACTGAGGGTCCTGACTGTTAGAAGGAAAGTTAACAAACAGAAAGGACACTCACACCAAAACCCCATCTGTATGTCGCCATCATCAATGACCAAAGGTAGATAAAACCACAAAGATGGGGAGAAACCAGAGCAGAAAAACTGAAAATTCTAAAAATCTGAGCACCTCTCCCCTTCCAGAGGAACACAGCTCCTCACCAGCAATGGAACGAAGCTGGATGGAGAATGACTTTGATGAGTTGAGAGAAGGCTTCACACAATCAAACTTCTCCCAGCTAAAGGAGGAAGTTCGAACCCATCATAAAGAAACTAAAAACCTTGAGAAAAAAGATTAGACGAATGGCTAACTAGAATAACCAGTGTAGAGAAGTCCTTAAATGACCTGATGGAGCTGAAAACCATGGCATGACAAGTACGTGACACATGCACAAGTTTTAGTAGCCAATTAGATCAACTGGAAGAAAGAGTATCAGTGATTGAAGATCAAATGAATGAAATGAAGTGAGAAGAGAAGTTTAGAGAAAAAAGAGTAAAAAGAAATGAACAAAGCCTCCAAGAAATATGGGACTATGTGAAAAGACCAAATCTACATCTGATTGGTGTACCTGAAAGTGATGGGGAATATGGAACCAAGTTGGAAAACACTCTGCAGGATATTATCCAGGAGAACTTGCCCAACCTAGCAAAGCAGGCCAACATTCACATTCAGGAAATACAGAGAATGTCATAAAGATATTCCTCAAGAAGAGAAACTCCAAGACACATAATTGTCAGATTCACCAAAGTTGAAATGAAGGAAAAAATATTAAGGGCAGCCAGAGAGAAAGGTCGGGTAACCCACAAAGGGAAGCCTATCAGACTAACAGCGGCTCTCTTGGCAGAAACTCTACAAAACAGAAGAGAGTGGGGGCCAATATTCAACATTCTTAAAGGAAAGAATTCTCAACCCAGAATTTAATATCCAGCCAAACTAAGCTTCATAAGTGAAGGAGAAATAAAATCCTTTATAGACAAGCAAATGCTGAGAGATTTTGTCACCACTAGGCCTGCCTTACAAGAGCTCCTGAAGGAAGAGGAACAACTGGTACCAGCCACTGCAAAAACATGCCAAAATGTAAAGACCGTCGATGCTAGGAAGAAACTGTATCAACTAACAAGCAAAATAGTCAGCTAACATCATAATGACAGGATCAAATTCACACATAACAATATTAACCTTAAATGCAAATGGCTAAATGCTCCAATTAAAAGACACAGACTGGCAAATGGGATAAAGAGTCAAGACCCATCAGTGTGCTATATTCAGGAAACCCAGCTCACGTGCAGAGACACACATAGGCTCAAAATAAAAGGATGGAAGATCTAAAAACACAGGGGTTGCAATCCTAGTCCCCAACAAAACAGACTTTAAACCAGCAAAGATCAAAAGAGACAAAGAAGGCCACTACATAATGGTAAAGGGATCAATTCAACAAGAAGAGCTTACTATCATAAATATATATGCACCCAATACAGGAGCACTCAGATTCATAAAGCAAGTCCTTAGAGACCTACAAAGAGACTTAGACTCCCACACAATAATAATGGGAGACTTTAACACCCCACTGTCAACATTAGACAGATCAACAAGACAGAAAGGTAACAAGGATATCCAGGAATTGAACTCAGCTCTGCACCAAACAGACCTAATAGACATCTACAGAACTCTCCACCTCAAAGCAACAGAACATACATTCTTCTCAGCACCACAGTGCACTTAGTCCAAAATTGACCACATAGTTGAAAGTAAAGCACTCCAGCAAAGGTAAAAGAACAGAAATTATAACAAACTGTCTCTCAGACCACAGTGCAATCAAACTAGAACTCAGGATTAAGAAACTCACTCAAAACCGCTCAACTACATGGAAACTGAATAACCTGCTCCTTTATGAC
>NW_012109053.1:145132-146887 GCF_000951045.1 Mandrillus leucophaeus
AAGAATCAAATAGATGCAATAAAAAATGATAAAGGAGATATCACCACCGATCCCACAGAAATACAAACTACCATCAGAAAATACTATAAACACCTTTACACAAATAAACTAGAAAATCTAGAATAAATGTATAAATTCCTGGACACATACACCCTCCCAACACTAAGCCAGGAAGAAGTTGAATACCTGAATAGACCAATAACAGGATCTGAAATTGAGGCAATAATTAATAGCCTACCAACCAAAAAAAAAGTCCAGGACCAGATGGATTCATAGCCGAATTCTACCGGAGGTACAAGGAGGAGTTAGTACCATTCTTTCTGAAACTATTCCAATCAATAGAAAAAGAGGGAATCCTCCCTAACTCATTTTATGAGGCCAGCATCATCCTGATTCCAAAGCCTGGCAGAGACACAACAAAGAAAGAGAATTTTAGACCAATATCCCCGATGAACATAGATGCAAAAATCCTCAATAAAATACTGGCAAACCAAGTCCAGCTGCACATCAGAAAGCTTATCCACCACGATCAAGTGGGCTTCATCCCTGGGATACAAGGCTAGTTCAACATATGCAAATAAATAAACGTAATCCAGCATACAAACAGAACCAAAGACAAAATCCACGTGATTATCTCAATAGATGCAGAAAAGGCCGTTGACAAAATTCAACAGCCCTTCATGCTAAAAACTGTCAATAAATTCAGTATTGACGGGACGTATCTCAAAACAATAAGAGCTATTTATGACAAACCCACAGCCAATACACTGAATAGACAAAAACTGGAAGCATTCCCATTGAAAACTGGCACAAGGCAGGGATGCCCTCTCTCACCACTCCTATTCAAAATAGTGTTGGACGTTCTGGCCAGGGCAATCAGGCAGGAGAAAGAAATAAGGGTATTCAATTAGGAAAAGAGGAAGTCAAATTGTCCCTGTTTGCAGATGACATGATTGTATATTTAGAAAACCCCATCATCTCAGCCCAAAATCTCCTTAAGCTCATAAGCAACTTCTGCAAAGTCTCAGGATACAAAATCAATGTGCAAAAATCACAAGCATTCTTATACACTAACAACAGACAAACAGAGAGCCAAATCGTGAGTGAACTCCCATTCACAATTGCTTCAAAGAGAGTAAAATGCCTAGGAATCCAACTTACAAGGAATGTGAAGGACCTCTTCAGGGAGAACTACAAACCACTGCTCAATGAAATAAAAGAGGACACAAAAAAACGGAAGAACATTCCCTGCTCATGGATAGGAAGAATCAATACCGTGAAAATGGCCATACTACCCAGGGTAATTTATAGATTCAATGCCATCCCCATCAAGCTACCAATGACTTTCTTCACAGAATTGGAAAAAACTACCCTAAAGTTCATATGTAACCACAAAAGAGCCCACATTGCCAAGACAATCCTAAGCCAAAGAACAAAGCTGGAGACATCACCCTACCTGACTTCAAAATATCCTACAAGGCTACAGTAACCAAAACAGCACGATACTGGTATCAAAACAGAGATATAGACCAATGGAACACAACAGAGCCCTCAGAAATAATACCACACATCTACAACCATCTGATCTTTGACAAACCTGACAAGAACAAGAAATGGGGAAAGAATTCCCTATTTAATAAATGGTCCTGGGAAAACTGGGTAGTCATATGTAGAAAGCTGAAACTGGATCCCTTCCTTACACCTTATACAAAAATTAATTCAAGATGGATTAAAGACTTAAATGTTAGACCTAAA
>NW_012109053.1:147147-153352 GCF_000951045.1 Mandrillus leucophaeus
ATGGATCTAATTAAACTAAAGAACTTCTGCACAGCAAAAGAAACTACCATCAGAGTGAACAGGCAACCTACAGAATGGGAGAAAATTTTTGCAATCTACCCATCTGACAAAGGGCTAATATCCAAAATCTACAAAGAACTCAAACAAATTTCCAAGAAAAAAACAAACAACCTCATCAAAAAGTGGGCAAAGGATATGAACAGACACTTCTCAAATAAAGACATTTATGCAGCCAATGGACACATGAAAAAATGCTCATCATCACTAGCCATCAGAAAAATGCAAATCAAAACCACACTGAGATACCCTCTCACACCAGTTAGAATGGCAATCATCGAAAAGTCAGGAAACAACAGGTGCTAGAGAGGATGTGGAGAAATAGGAACACTTTTACACTGTTGGTGGGACCGTAAGATAGTTCAACCATTGTGGAAGACAGTGTGGTGATTCCTCAAGGATCCAGAACTAGAAATACCATTTGACCCAGCCATTCCATTACTGGGTATATACCCAAAGGATTATAAACCATGCTGCTATAAAGACACACGTATGTTTATTGTGGCACTATTCACAATAGCAAAGACTTGGAACCAACCCAAATGTCCATCAGTGATAGATTGGATTAAGAAAATATGGCACATTTGCACCATGGAATAGTATGCAGCCATAAAAAGGGATGAGCTCATGTCCTTTGTAGGGACATGGATGAAGCTGTAAACCATCATTCTGAGCAAACTATCGCAAGGACAAAAAACCAAACACCTCATGTTCTCACTCATAGGTGGGAATTGAACAATGAGAACACTTGGACACAGGAAGGGGAACATCACACACTGGGGCCTGTCATGGGGTTGGGGGAGAGAGGAGGCATAGCATTAGGAGATATACCTAATGTAAATGACCAGTTAATGGGCACAGCACAACAACATGGCATATGTATACATATGTAACAAACTTGCACGTTGTGCACATGTACCCTAGAACTTAAAGTATAATTTAAAAAATACGAAATAAAAAGCTATCCAGGTGATACCAATAAACCTCATAGTTAAGAAAGTCTACACTCTTGAGTCAATACGTTTAGTATGTAAGACACAATGGAGTAGATGAAACTGACATGATGTATTTTCATTATTAGTTAAATACGGGACTTGTGAGTGACAGGGCTGTTGGATTATTTTACATTATCATATCACTTTTCTACATTTTAAATGACTATGGAATTCTTGAAGATGCCTTAAATATTTTATTTTCATTGGTAGCCTAATATTCCTTTTTAATCTTGCTCATAATGGTGACTTGCTTAGCATAACCTTTCTTTGGTAACATCTTAAAGATATTTAAACCCAGGACCACCTGACAATTACCAATTACTGGATACTGAATCACCAAATACCTATTTATTTTCTACTTTATTTTTATTTCCAACATTTATTTTCAGTTCAGGAGTACATGTACAGGATGTACAGATTTTTTACATAGGTAAATGTATGCCATGGTGGTTTGCTGCACAGATCATCCCATCACCTATGTATTAAGCCCAACATCCATTAGTTATTCAGCTATTCTTCCTGATTCTCTCCCTCCTCCAACCCCCCACCCTCTGACAGACCCCAGTGTGTGTTGTTCCCTACATCCCATGTGTCCACGTGTTCTGATCAGTCAGCTCCCACTTTTAAGTGAGAACATGCAGTATTTGGCTTTATGTTCCTGCGTTAGTGTGTGAGGATAATGACCTCCAGCTCCATCCATGTCCCTGCAAAGGACGTGATCTTCTTCCTTTTTATGGCTGCACAGTATTCCATGGTGTATCTATACCATGCTTTCTTCACCCAGTCTATCATTGATGGGCATTTAGGTTGATCCATGTTTTTGCTATTGTGAACAGTGCTACAGTGAACATACACATGCATGTATCTTTATAATAGAATGATTTATATTCCTTTAGGTATATTCCCAGTAATGGGATTGCTGGGTCAAATGGTATTTCTGCCTCTAGGTCTTTAAGGAATGGTCACACTGTCTTCCACAATGGTTGAATGATCTACACTCCCTTCGACAGTATAAAAGCATTCCTTTTTCTCCGCAACCTCGCTAGCATCTGTTGTTTTTTGACTTTTTAATAATAGCCATTCTGATGGGTGTGAGATGGTATCTCACTGTGATTTTGATTTGCATTTCTGTGATGATCAGTGATGTTGAGGTTTTCTTCATATGTTTGTTGGGTTCATGTTTGTCTTCTTTTGAGAAGTGTCTGTTCATGTCTTTTGCCCACTTTTTAATGGGGTTAGTTTTTTTCTTACAACTGTATTTAAGTTTCTTGTAAACTCCAGATATTTGACTTTTGTCAGGTGAATAGATTGCAAACATTTTCTCCCATTCTGTAGGTTGTCTGTTCATGCTGTTGATAGTTTCTTTTGCAGTGCAGAAGCTCTTTAGTTTAATTAGATCCCATTTGTCAATTTTTGCTTTTGTTGCAATTGCTTTTGCCATCTTTGTCATGAAATATTTTCCCATGTTTATGTCCTGAATGGTATTGCCTAGGTTTTCTTCTAAGGTTTTTATAGTTTTGGGTTTTACATTTAAGTTTTTAATCCATTTTGAGTTGGTTTTTTTATATGTATAAGGAAGAGATTCAGTTTTAATTTTCTGCACATGGCTAGCCAGTTCTCCCAGCACCATTTATTAAATGGGGAATCTTTTCCCCATTGTTTGTTTTTGTCAGATTTGTTGAAAATCAGATAGTTGTAAGTGTGTGGTCTTACTTCCAGGTTCTCTATTATGTTCAATTGGTCTATGTGTCTGTTCTTTTACTAGTGCCATGTTGTCTTGGATACTGTAGACTTGTAATATAGTTTGAAGTCAGGTAACATGATACCTCTAGCTTTGTTCTTTTGCTTAGGATTGCCTTGGCTATTCAGGCTCTTTTTCATTCCATATGAACTTTAAAATAGTTTTTTTTCTAAGTCTGTGAAGATTGTTAATGGTAGTTTAATGAGAACAGCATTGAATCTACAAATTGCTTTGGGCAGTATGGCCATCTTAATGATATTGATTCTTCCCATCCATGAGCGTGGAATGTTTTTTCATTTCTTTGTGTCATCTCTGATTTCTTCAAGCAGTGGTTTGTAGTTCTCCTGGAAGAGGTCTTTCACTTCCCTTGTTAGTTGTATTTCTCCATATTTTATTCTTTTTATAGCAATTGTGAATGGGAATTCATTCATGATTTGGCTCTTTGTTTGCCTGTTGTTGGTGTATATAAATGCTAGCGATTTTTGCACACTGATTTTGTATCCTGAGACTGCTGAATTTGGTTTTCTAGATATAGAATCATGTCATTTGCAAAGATAGCTTGACTTCCTGTCTTCCTATTTGAATACTCTTTATTTATTTCACTTGCCTGATTGCCCTGGCTAGAACTTCCAATGCAATGTTAAATAGGATTGGTGAAAGAAGGGATCCTTGTCTGGTGCCAGTTTTCAAGGAGAATGCTTCCAGCTTTTGCCCATTCATTATAATATTGGCTGTGGGTTTGTCATATATAATTATTTTCAGGTATGTTTCTTCAATAGCTAGTTTATTGAGAGTTTTTAGCATGAAGAGATATTGAATTTTATCAAAGGTCTTTTCTGCATCTATTGAGATAATCATGTGGTTTTTGTCTTCACTTGTGTTTATGAGATGAATCACAGTTATTGATTTGCATATGTTGAACCAACCTTGCATCCTATGGATGAAGCCTACTTGATCATGGTGGATAAGCTTTCTGAAGTACTGCTGGATTTGGTTTGCCAGTATTTTACTGAGGATTTTTGCATTGATGTTCATCATAGATATTGGCCTGAAATTTTCTTTTATTGTTGTATCTCTGCCAGGTTTTGGTATTAGGATGATGTTGGCCTCATAAAATGAGTTACGGAGGAGTTCCTCCTTTTCAATTGTTTGGAATAATTTCAGCAGGAATGGCACCAGCTCTTCTTTGTACCTCTGGTAGAATTCAGCTGTGAAATCTGTCTGATCTTCGGCTTTTTTTCGTTGGTAGGTTGTATATTACTGCCTTAATTTCAGAACTCATTATTCGTCTATTCAGGGATTCCATTTCTTCCTGTCTCACTCTTGGGAGGTTGTATGCATCCAGGAATTTATCCATTTCTTGTAGATTTTCTAGTTTATGTGCATAGAGGTGTTTACAGTATTCTCTGACGGTTGTTTGTGTTTCTGTGGGGTCAGTGGTATCCACCTTATCATTTCTGATTGCCTCTATTTGATTCTTCTGTCTTTTCTTTATTATTAGTCCAGCTAGCACTCTATTTTATTAATTTTTTTCAAAAAAAAAAATAGCTCCTGGATTCATTGATTTTTTTAAGGGTTTTTCATGTCTCTATTTCCTTAGTTTAGCTCTGATCTTGGTTAGTTCTTGTCTTCTGCTAACTTTGGTTTGTTTGCTCTTGGTTCTCTAGTTCTTTTAATTGTGATGTTAAGTTCTTAATGAGTTCTTTCTAGCTTTTTGATGTAGCCATTTAGTGTTATAAATTTCCCTCTTAACACTGCTTTGGCTGCATCCCAGAGATTCTGGTACTTTGTCTCTTTGTTCTCATTAGTTTCAAAGAACTTCTTGATTTCTGCCTGAATTTTATTATTTAACCAAGAGTCATTCAATAGCAGGTTGTTCAATTTTCACGTAGTTTTGTGGTTTTGAGTGAATTTCTTAACCTTTAGTTCTAATTCGATTGCTCTGTGGTCCGAAAGACTGTTTTTCATTATTTCCGTTCTATTGCATTTGCTGAGGAGTGTTTTACTTCTGATCATGTGACCAATTTTAGAGTAGGTGTCATGTGTCAATGAGAGAATGAATATTCTGTTGTTTTGGGGTGGAGAGTTCTATAGATACCTATCAGGCCTGCTTGATCTGGAGCTGAGTTTAAGTCCCCAATATCATTGTTAATTTTCTGTCTTGATGATCTGCATAATATTGTCAGTGGGATATTAAAGTCCACCACTATTATTGGTAGGATACTTAGTGGGAGTCTAAGTCTTTTTAAAGGTCTCTAAGACTTTGCTTTATAAATCTGAGTGTTCCTGTATGGGTTGCATATATTAAAATATTTAGGATAGTTACCTCTTCTTGTTGAATTAAACCCTTTATCATTACGTAATGTCCTTCTTTGTCTTTTTTGTCAGAAGCTAGAATTGCAACCCCTGCTTTTCTCTGTTTTCCATTTGTTTGGTAAATTTTCCTCCATCCCTTTATTTTGAGCCTCTGTGTGTCTTTGCAAGTGAGATGGGTCTTAAAGATAGCATACGGATGGGTCTTGGTTCTTTATCTAGCTTGCTACTCTGAGTCCTTTAATTGTGGCATTTAGCCCATTACATTAAAGGTTAGTGTATTTATGTATGAATTTAATCCTGTCATCATGATGACAGCTGGTTATCTCTCAGACTTGTTTAAGTGGTTGCTTCATAGTGTCACTGGTCTGTGTACTTCAGTGTGTTTTTGTAATGGCTGGTAATGGATTTTTGCTTTCCATATTTTGTGCTTCCTTCAGGAACTCTTGCAAGACAGGTCTGGTGATACTGAATTCCCTCAGCATTTGCCTATATGAAAAGGTTCTTATTTCTCCTCCACTTTTAAAACTTAGTTTGGCCAGATATGAAATTCTGGGTTAGAAGTTCTTTGGTATATATACATCATGGAATACTATGTAGCCATAAAAGGAAACAAGAGCATGTCCTTTAGAGGGACATGGATGGGGCTGGAAACTGTTATTCTCAGCAAACTAATGCAGGAACAGAAAAACAAACACTGCATGTTCTCATTTATAAGTGGGAGCTGAATGATGAGAGCACATGGACACATGATGGGAAACAACACACACTAGGGCCTGTCAAGGGGAGACTGAAGGAAGGAGAGCATCAGGAAAGATGGCTAATGGATGCTGGGCTTAATACCTAAGAGACGATCTGTGCAGCAATCTACCATGGCACACGTTTACATATGTAACAAAACTGCACATCCTGCACATGTACCCCTGTACTTAAAAGTTGAGGGGGGGGAAGGAGCAAGATGGCCGAATAGGAACAGCTCCAGTCTCCAACTCCAAGCGCGAGGGACACAGAAGACCGGTGATTTCTGCATTTTCAACTGAGGTACTGGGTTCATCTCACTAGGGAGTGCCGGACGATCGGTGCTGGTCAGCTGCTGCAG
>NW_012109053.1:158867-185428 GCF_000951045.1 Mandrillus leucophaeus
CACTGGGAGTTATACCTGATGTAAATGACGAGTTGATGGGTGCTGACGAGTTGATGGGTGCAGCACACCAACATGGCACAAGTATACATATGTAACAAACTTGCACGTTATGCACACGTACCCTAGAACTTAAAGTATAATAATAATAAATAAATTAAAAAAAAAAAAAGTTGAGGGGGGAAAAAGAAAGAAAACCTACCTATCATCTCTGTGGCTCAATTTACTCAGCTGTGAAGTAGGAATAATAATACCTACCTATCTAGATTTCTGTGAATTAAACAAAATATTTCAAATTAAGCATTTAGTACCATAAATATCATGTAGCACATTCTTGATGAGTTCCAGTAGTTATTACCATTATTTCTTTTAAATTTGTATTTCCAATGACTGCAGAAATACATACATTCAAAAGGTCATAAAACACGTGGTGTTTATTTCCCTCTATCTGTTTCAAACATACATTATTAAATTTATGATTTATACATTGCCAGTGCTAACATAAGTAGCCAATTTGAATTCTGATTAAATTGTGAGTTTCTTCGATTTTTATTCAGTAGAATGAATTAGAGACTTAGGAATAGTGGAGATTGAGAACACTGAGGAATATAAGCATGTCTGAGGGCATTCAAACTTTGTTTTGATTTTGTTTTCAAAATGTTCCATCTAAAACAAGTTAGGTGTTTCAAATTTTACCTATTGGAATGGATGAAAATAATAATGGTGGTTGTAATAACATCATTCTGTAGATTAAAATTTATATATATATTATATATATAATTACATATATAAATATATATAATTACATATATAAATATATATATATATTAAAAATATTGAATATTAGCCACCAATCTCTTCTGGCTTGTAGGGTTTCCACTGAGAGGTCTGTTGTTAGTCTGATGGGCTTTCCTTTGCAGGTAACCTAGGCTTTCTCTCTGGCTGTCCTTAACATTTTTTGTTTCGTTTTGACCTTGGAGAATCTAATGATTATGTGTCTTGGGGTTAATCTTGTGGAGCATCTTACTGGGGTTCTCTGCATTTCCTGTATTTGAATGTTGGCCTATTTTGCTAGCTTGGAGAAGTTCTCCTGAATAATAACCTGAAGGATGTGTTCTAAATGGGTTCCATTCTCCTTGTCTCTTTCAGGTACCCTAATGAGTTGTAGATTTGGTCTCTTTACATAACCCCATCTTTCTCAGAAGGTTTGTTCATTCCTTTTCATTCTTTTTTTTTTTTTTCTATTCTTGTCTGCTTGTCTTAATTCAGAAACCAGACTTCAAGCTCTGAGATTCTTTCCTCTGCTTGGTCTATTCTGCTATTAATACTTGTGATTGCATTGTGAAGTTCTTGTAGTGTGTTTTTCAGCTCTAACAGGATGGTATGTTCCTCTCTAAAGCAGTTGTCAGCTCCTGTATTGTTTTGTCATTATTCTTAGCCTCTTTGCATTGGGTTATAACATGCTCCTTTAGCTCAGAGAAGTTTGTTACTATCCACATTCTGAAGCCTACTTCTGTCATTTCAGCCATCTCAGCCTCAGCACAGTTCTGAGCCCTTGCTGAAGACGTGTTGTGGTCATTTAAACGAAAAAGGTCACTCTGACTTTTCGAGCTTTTGGCATTTTCGTGTTGCTTCTTTCTCATCTATGTGGGCTTATCTACCTTCAATCTTTGAGGTTGCTGACCAACAAAGCTTATTTAAATTATTGAAGGAAACAATGGTTCTTTGACCAAGATCGGATTAAGATAATCATTTAAACACAAAGCACATTGCCTAGTTAATTCTATACCTGTATTTTCCTCTTTTTATTTTCATTCTTTCTCCAAATATTGTGATTGTCTACAAGAAAAAAGTTAATACATCCCCAATATTGGAGGAGGGGCCTGCTGGGAGGTGATTAGATCATGGGGTCAAATTTTCCCCCTTGTTGTTCTCACGATAGTGAGTGAGTCCTCATTAGATCTGGTTGTTTAAAAGTGTGTAGCACCTCCCTCATTGCTCTCTTCCTCCTGCTCTGGACACGTAAGATGTGCCTGCTTCCACTTGTGCCATGATTAAACATTTCCTAAGTCCTCTCTAGCCATGCTTCCTGTACAGCCTGTGGAACCATGAGTCAATTAAACCTCTTTTCTTTATAAATTAGCCAGTTTCAGGTATTTCTTTACGGTAGGACAAGAACAGACTAACACACTCATGCATTCCTAATGACAGAGATACCTTCTGAGAAATGTGTTGGGTGATTATGTCATTGTACAAACATCGTAGAGTATACTTACGTAAACCTAGATGGTATAGCCTATTACACATCTATACTGTATGGTTTAGCCTATTACTCCTAGGCCACAAACCTGCACAGCATGTTGCTGTACTGAATCTGAAGATACAGTAAAAATATGGTGTTATAATCTTATGGGAACGTCATTGTATATTCAGTCCATCACTGACTGAAACATAATTATGCAGTACATGGCTGTAGTACAAGTGATTTTAACATTTGGAGTTTGAGCGACTAACTGCCTTTTTGAAAGAGTAATGCAGTTGTCGAATTTGATGTACGAAAACTGGTTCTGAGAAAACAGGACTGCTGACCATTGAAAGGCAGTGTGACTGAAATGAGGGTCATCTCCTATAGCATGCTTAAAAGGAAGAAAACAACTAACTAGATGCATCTAGAAGATTGTGGAAATGAAACAGATCAAAACGAAATGTGAGTCAGGTGTTTTGTCTTGGCGGATATATGTGTTATATATGTCCCATATGTGTTAATATAATTTTATTTATTTTTAAATTTCCTATCATTGATTCTTTTTTATTGTTGTGATTTTATGGTTTTCAACCTAAACCGACAATACTTTAATTTCCATGGTGAAAAATAGTGACATCTTTCAGAAGGGTGTGTGTGTGTGTGTGTGTGTGTATACCATTATATATATATATATATATATCTTATATATATGACTACCCATATATAATTGATACTACAAAAAACACATACATATCCCCCAGATATGACACTGTTTTTTTGTAGTGTCAGTTACATTGCTCTGAACAGGAAAGTGGAAACCAACTTTTTTCCTGACTAACAAGTTTGAACCACCTCTCAAACTTGAATACATTTGGAGAAAGGGAAAGAAAAAAAAAAGCCCAGATGAGCTAGCATGTTTTTTTTTATGTTTGCCAGGTTTGTGAAATAAGGTGAAGTTCAGTAAAGTCAATAGAGTTTATATTGAAGTAGCAAGAAGCTACATGTTGCCCCTTCATTTACATCACACATTTACACTATCCCACAATTCTACTCCCTAATCACAGAGCAGCTCCAAGGAAAATTAGAGAAGTGTGAGACCTCTAGGTGTTCTCTATCCCCTCTAAGACAGCTGTGAATGCTTGGCAAGAAACCAAGAAATCTGGGCTTTCTCCCTACCAGGTTCCTGTTTTCATGTGTGGCTATGAGCACCCCGATCACTGTCCTTCAGACTCTCTATCCATGCCTGTGTTGAGGGGATTTTCATTTGCTGAAGCAAATTGCTGCATTTACCTCAGTTTTGGTGATCCACTTGCAAACCTAGAACATCTGGTATGTGATGCTCCATTCTGAAAAACAAGAATAGGAGCACACCGGAGAACAAACTGTAAAAATGAGGTTGGCCTTACTGTTTTGACAGATGATATAATAAATATATAAGTAGGAGGGTAATACATCTTTTTTGGTGGCATTTTATATCAGAAATGCTGTAACTGCAAATTGACAATTAAGTTTATTCTGTTTCCCCCACCTGGTAGTGGTTTCAGTTATTTTATTTTGGTGTGGTTTGGGATTTAACTAGAAATTAAATGACGTTAAAGAAGGTAACTTGAAATATCACAATCTAAGACAGAGTTCCTCCACACTGTTGACATTTTGGACTGTATAATTCTTTGTGGTAGGATGTTTAGCAGCATTTTTGTATTTTACCTGCTAGATGCCGGTAGCATCCTCAAGAGTCATGACAATCAAAAAATGTCTCCAGACATTTCCCTATGTCCCCTGAGGACAAAAATCACACCAGTTGAAAACCACTGATCTAAGGCGTAGAGAAAGCATATAGTGTTAAAGAATAAGTATAATCACTTTCTTTTCATGTTGCTACTGAAAACCATTTAGGAAAGTAATACAGAATGTGCAGTAAACAGTTCCTCTTATGTTGTATGTACAGTGTCACCATTAAAAATGAAGTTGAACCATTCTTTCTCCCTGTCAATATGGGCTGCTTGAACGGCATTCCTCTTCTGAAAGAGAGGAGACATTTTTTATTTCACTATGCACAGGTTGCAGCTGAGCAGTCTAAGTTGGAGCACAGAATATGACTGTCATTGTTGATGAGAGTAAGGATGAGTTTGGCAAATTCAGAATAAAATAGAATAGTCTTGATATAGTTTGGCTATATCCCCATCCAAATCTCATCTTGAATTGTAGCTCCCATAAACCCCATGTGTTGCAGGAGGGACACGGTGGGAGGTAATTGAATCATGGGGCGGGTTTTTCTCATCCTGTTCTCTTGATAGTGAATAAGTCCCACAAGACCTGATGGTTTTATTAAGGCCTGCATGTGCTCTCTTTCCTGCCGCCATGTTAAGATGTGTCTTGGCTCCTCCTTCACCTTCCGCCATGATTGTGAGGCCTCCCCAGCCATGTGGAACTGTGAATCCATTAAACTTCTTTTTCTTTATGAATTACTCAGTCTTAGGTATTTCTTCATAGCAGTATGAAAGTGGACTAATACATGTCTAGATGATTAAAAATCACTAATATTATTATGCCTTTTAACCAGGTCTTACAAATTTAGAATCAGTTGTGAATAGTCTGAGAAGAGGTAGGTATCAACAAAGATACACTGTGGCTTAATTTTCACGTGATTATTATTTTGAGTTTCTGTAAAGGTGGGAGTTTCACTCAGGCTTTGCCCTAACTAAAGTATTGCGTTACTAGGGTTACTCTAGCTAATATAACAAATAATTTCCTAAATCTATAATAACTAAAACACAATAAAATTTACATTTGGCTCAGATAAAATCTGAAATGAATATTACTAATTGATGAGTGATCTTCATTTGTTATGTTAGTTCCTTCCATGATGTGGCTCTGCCATATTTAATACATGCTTCTAAGGTCACCATGGTGTTTTGTATCAAGTAAGCAGAAGAAAGAACGTGGAAAATCTCAAGTGTCACTTTTTATGGGCCAGCCTTATAAAATAAAGGAATGGTGCTTGAAGATTTAGCTAAGTTTCCAGCTTAAGGAATATGCCTTGTGGGATTTGGGCTCTGTCTTCCAGGATGCCTGAATGCACTGAACCAGTGGCTAATAAATGGTGCTGTGTTCTCTATAGTTAGAATATACAAATGTGGATACCAAGATATAGAATTAGGAGCAGTCTCTCCTGCCATGGTTACCAACGACCTGCTTGCAGAATTTGTTCTTTCTATCCCTGACCCTTGGCTCTGTCCCATTTAGAGGTCCTGGTTCCCACTAGGGAAATTCTTCCACAACAGGACATGGTAAGATCTTATTTTCTCTGGACATTTTGGGCTCCTCATGCCAGTAAACCTACAGGCCAAGGCGGAGTAACATAACCTTGATTGTCATGAGGAACCATGTTACCTGTTGAGATTTTTATGCCCAAAGACTGCTGCAAGTGGGCAATAGCAGACCCCTCCTGCCAGAAAATCAGCAAGTAGAGACTGGAGTAACCAATCTTGATTGCCAGGAGGAATCCAGTGAAGGTTCTGTGGGATCTCTTGACATTCCCATGACCTCATAACAATAAGTGCGCAATAGCAGAATCCTTGGTCCTCAAGGAAAGGTAAGCTAAAAACTCATACCACTTGAGAATGGAGAGCTTGGTCATTCCACTGCAAGCAATCCAGCTGTTTAAGTGCTGTCTGAGAAAAAGAATCATCTAGAACGGGTGGTGGAAGAAGATATCGGATAATAATTTTAATTCTGGGACAAACTGCAAGAGTTGAACTGGAGCTTGGTTTGCTATTATTCTGAAACTGGCCAGCAACTTGAAGAATTAGACTTATATTTTTCCCCTCAGGAGAGATGGACTATACCAGTTCAGTTTAATAACAAGTCCAGATTCACATATTTGCCTCGTTTACTTGTCAGAATGGCCATAGCGGTGGCTTGCGTGTCATGGAGGCAATTTGCTGCTGTTGCTATTGCCACTGCTTCAGATAAAGATTCAGGGCCCCCTAACCAAGAGAAACAACCGTTGCTGTGTAACCAGGCCTGAGGAGCCTCTAGCTTCCCTAGAGAGTGCTGAGGCAGAGTGATGTAACCAGAAGGACAGGGCAGTAAATGTCCCATGGGGAGTACTTGCCCAGTGGGAAATAGGGGATAGGAATGAGTTCTTGCTCTCTTTGAACTGATTGTTCAGACTTACAATAGTTTTATACAGCCTCCCAGATGGCATTCAGTGGGATAAAGCAATCACAGGGCTTATTAAGAAGTTGTAGCAACCCGGCATGGTGGCTCATGCCTATAATCTCAGCACTTTGAGAGGCCAAGGTGGGAGGATCACTTGAGTCCAGGAGTTTGAGATCAGCCTGGGCAATATAGCAAGACCCCATTTCTAAAAAAAAAAAAATTAAATAAGAATTTCATTGAAAATAAGTTGTAGCGTGCAGCTTCCTTTTCTTTTTTCCTCTTTTTCTTTCCTTTTCTCTTTTCTGGATTTTTACCCCTCTCCTTTTATTTCCTATTTCTTCCACCCCTCTTTCCTTTCCTTTTCATTTTTTTTTTCCTCTTCCTTTTCTTTCTCTTCATTTCCTGAACAATTCAATCCAAAATCCAAGAACTGAGGCCAAGCAAAATATGCACCCACCCTGGGGGAGGTAGGGAGAAAGGTTGAGGATAAGGAAGGGATCTGTGGTGGCCTCAATGGAGTGCTGGAGCGAAACGAAGTGAGGGGGCATCCATGAGGGGCAGGGGGGACGGGGAAAAGCAGCAGCAACATGAGATTGGTTACACTCAGGAGACTAATCAAATAAATATATAAAAGATAATAGGAGCAGATTTCTCACTGTTAGAGGTGGGAGTTACAAAGAGAGAAAGAGAGAAAACTAGATTGAACCCTGTGGTATTAGATTGAAATGGGAAATACAAGGCTGACATCATGGTCCTGAAGCTATACAGATAGAAAGAAGTACAGATTTGAACTTCTGGGTGTGTGTGTGTGTGTGTGTGTGTGTGTGTGTATGTTCTCTAGCTGTGGGCACTGAGAGCTGAAACTCCACAAAAGCAATGCACATACTTAGTAGTGCCCAGATACTGATTTTTAAATATTATTCTCCACTAAAAGGAGCCAGATCTCTTTGGAAGAAGGGCTGATTCCAAGGCTGGTACAGAGAAAATTCAAAATGAACCTAGAACATCTTGTGCCAAAAAATAAGTTTGCTAAAATTGGTGACATGTTACCAAGACACATAAGCCAGCTTGAAGGCGCATAACACTGGCCAAATCTGGCACAATTTTATCAGCAAAATACTGAAAGTAGTGAATTATAACCCATTGAATAAAACAAATTTATAAGCCCCAAATGATGTAATACATACATGAAAAAATTTAAAATTTGACAGGAACAGAGTATTTACATTATCTCAAAGTAACCACAAAATATTTTAGAAATTACATAGTGTAAAAGTATAACTTTACAGTGTAGAAGGCTGATAAGCACCACCTTAATCAACTGATCAAACGTAACCTCACCTGATTTTTATGGAAAAGTCAGAATTGTTCACCACTTGATAGGATGCAATGGGAAGAACACAGTACGGCTTCTGTGATATTCCTGTCAAAGATGCATAACCTGAATCTAGTAATGATGAAACATCAGACACAGATTAAGGAATATTCTATGCGACAAATGGTCTGTAATCTTCAAAAGTGTCATAACCATGAAAATCAAGGAAAGACTGAGACTTCACACTGACAGAATAAAAGGACATGACAACTAAAAGCAATGTGAAGCCAGTTGCGATAGCACTTGCTTGTAGTTCCCAGCTACTCAGAGGCTGAGGCAGGAAGATTTCTTGAGCCCAGGAGTTCAGAACCGGTCTGGACAACATACTGAGACTCCCATATATTTTTAAAAAAAAAAAAAGGCCAGGCACGGTAGCTCATGCCTGTAATCCCACCACTTTGGGAGGCCGAGGTGGGCGGATCACGAGGTCAGGAGATTGAGACCGTCCTGACTAACACGCTGAAAACCCGTCTCTACTAAAAATACAAAAAATTAGCTGGGTGTGGTGGCGGGCGCCTGTAGTCCCAGCTACTCGGGAGGCTGAGGCAGGAGAAAGGTGTGAACCCGGAAGGCGGAGGTTGCAGTGAGCCGAGATCATGCGCTGCACTCCAACCTGAGCAACAGAAAGAGACTCCGTCTCAAAACAAAAACAAAAACAAAAACAAAAAACAAAAAAACAAAAAAAAACAAAAAAACAATATGACGTAATTGAATGGATCCTTTCGCTACAAAGGATATCATTGGTACAACTGGAAAAATTGAATAGAGTCACAAGATTAGATGGCAGTAATGTATCTGTAATGAATTTTCTTAATTTTGATGGTTATATTATGATTGTGCAGCAGACTGTTCTCGTTTGTTGGAAATGTACATGAAAGAATTCAAGAGTAATGGGGCATTATATTGGAAATTTGCTCTTGGAAAATTCAGGAAAAAAAAATCCTTGTTCTGAGCTTGCAGTTTTTCTTTAAGTTTGAAACTGATTAAGAATTAAGAAGAAGCAAAAGAGCAGAAGCACCAGAAGGAGCAGCTGTGTCAGATTGATAAAACTCCCTTTGCATTTACTCCCCCTCCCTCTCCAGTTCACTCCTTTTCCCTTTTCCTGCTTTATTCAGACTATGTTTATGTTTTTTTAAAAAAAACTATATTTTAAGTTCAGGGGTACACATGCAGGTTTGTTATATAGGTAAATTGCATATTGCGGGAGTTTGATGTACTAATTATTTGTTCACCCAGATAATAAGCATAGTACCTAATAGGTAGGTTTTTGATCCTACTACCCTTCACCCTCAAGTAGGCACTGGTGTTTACTGTGCTATTCTTTGTGTCCATATGTATCCAAAGCTTAACTCCTCACTTAAAGTGAGGACATACGGTATTTGGTTTTCTGTTCCCATGTTAGTTTACCTAGGATAATGACCTCCAGCTCCATCTATGTTGCTGCAAAAGACATGGTTTCATTCTTTTTTATGGCTGCATAGTATTCCATTGTGGATATATACCATATTTTTTAAATCCAGTCTACTGCTGATGGACATTTAGGTTGATTCTATTTCTTTGTTACTGTGAAGTGGGATGCAATGAACATATGTTTGCATGTGTCTTTTTGGTAGAATTGTTTCTATTTCTTTGAATATATACCAAATAATAAGGTTGTTGTGTCAAATCGTAATTCTGTTTTAAGTTCTCTGAGAAATCACGAAACTGCTTTCCACAATGGCTTAACTAATTTACATTCCCACCAGCAGTGTATAAGCATTCTCTTTTCTCTACAACCTTGCCAGCATTGTTATTTTTTGATTTTTTAATAATAGGTTCTGTTTTCTAGGAAATATTTTCCAAGTTATTGAGCAATTTATAGAATCTACATTGACTACCAGACTCATGGAATGTGAACAAATACAATAGAATGTCCAATTACAAGTGTCTATACTTACATATTTGTACCAAAATAGAAAAGCAATATCTCATCCCTGGGGAATTGCAGGCAGCAGTGTCACCATACAAAAAAACTGAAAAATGTAGGAATGGTGATTCCTCTCACTTTCTCCATTTAACTCTCCTACTTCACCTGTGAAAAAGACAAGGACTTTGGAGAATGACAATGAATTATTACTAATCATATTCCCCTTCCCCATTTTAGCTGCTATTCCAAATGTAAGCTCTTTAATTGAGCATATAAATACATCTTTGGGCACCTGATAAGCAACTAATAATTTCACTATTAATCAGAAAATACTACCTTTTTTCATTATCCAATGAGCACAGAAAATCAGAAGCAATTTGCTTTCACCTGACGTCGGTGGTAATACATTTTAATTGTCTTATTCCTGCCTTTATCAATTCTCTAGAATCTTGGAAAAAATAGAATTTGATCATCTGATCATACCACTGAACATTACTGAAGCACCATGTAATGTTGCTGTATTGACGTGTTAGCTAGGTCAAAGGAGTTTGCAACCTCTAACTTGGTCTACAGGAAGCCAGCCACCAGTCCAACTACCCTAAAACTGCCCTGCTGTGAGAAAGCACAAGCTAACTAAAGGAAAGTCTGTGTGAAGAGTGACATGACCATCTATCTCCTCAAATTCCATCTATTCCAACCTAGACACAATGCATGAGAAGAAGAAGGAGAAGGAGGAAGAGGAGGAGGAGGAGGAAGAGGAGGAGGAGGAGGAGAAGAAGAAGAAAAGAAGCAGCTATCTTGGACATCAAACCAATCAACATCTAGCTGCACTCACATAAGAACCTTTCAGTTGGCTCCAGTCAACCTAATTGCAAAAGCAAAAAATATTGTTTAAAAGCATGAATGTTATGGTTTTGTACGTGCTATCAGAGAGCTGGAACACTTGATAAAACACACAGCAGAAGGTGGTAAGGAAACCCCATAAGAGTTCAGAAATAAATTCACACATCTATAGTCAATTGATTTCAACAACGGTGTCAAGACCATGCAATGGGTTAAGTATGGTCTTTTCAACAAATAATACTAGAACAACAAGACAGCCATATGCAAAAGAATAAAGTTGGACCCTTGCCTCACACCAAGTACAAAAATTAACTAACATAAACCAAAGACCTAAATTCAAGAGTTAAAACTACAAAACTCTTAGAAGAAAAGATAAGAATAAATCATAACCTTGGATTTGGCAAAGGATTCTTAGCTATGACACCAAAAGTACAAGCAACAAAGAAAAATAAATAAACTCAATGTCATCCAAAGTAAAACCTTTTGTATTTCAAAGGACACTATCAAGAAAGTGAAAAGACAAATCATAGAGTGGGAAATAGTTGCCTGGCAAGGTCCCCTAGGATTGGTGGAAAAGTATAGTACAAGAGCTGATGTACTGACATAGAAAAAGTTCACACTTTTTTGTTTTTCTTGTTTAGAACAAGGGGAAGAAAACTTTCTGTAAGGTGTCAGAGAGTAAATACTTAAGCTTTCTGGTTCCTGATGTAATGATGTTGTGGCCACTACTGAACTCTGACACAGCTGCAAAAAGCCAGCCCTAGGAAACACATAAGTGACTGAGTATGACTATGTTTAAAGAAAAATATTTTTATTTATGGACACTAAAAATTTAAGTTTCAAATAATCTTCATGTGTTAGGAAAGATACTTTTACTTCTATCTTTTTAATGACAAAATTATAAAAATTATTCTGTACTCATGGGCCATACGAAAGTAGGCAGCAAGCCAGATTTGGTCATGGGCTGGGGCTTAACAACTCCTAGTTTAGGGTAACCCCAAGAGCTGAAATGAATAAATTATAGAATTTGAGTGGCTTATCTCAATGAGTCTATTTTTCATTCCTATAACAATCCATTGTGTGTAGTCCTAATCAACAGATGGTTTTCTACTACACAATGATTCAGACTCAGATCCTTCCAGCTTGTAACTCCACCAAGCCTTGGGGTATAAGTTCTTTACATCCAATTAGCCAATGAGTACAAAGAAAAGGTGAATCTGCTTCTTAAAAATTCAAGCCTAGAAGTTACCCTGATCAATTCTGCTCACACTCCCTCATGAGAAGTGGTCATGTGTAAATCGAAGAGGGGGCTATCTTTGGCTGGATAACAACTTACCATGTGAAAGAAGGAGCAAAAATTTTGGTGGACAGCTAGCTGTCTCTGTCCCAGTCCACCTCTCTGACCACTCCCATATGAAAAAGGGAAGGATGGGTGCCATACAGCAGTCATTGGTCCACAGAAATTGTAAAATCCTACTGGGCAAGAACTCTGATGTCTCATTTCCATAGACATGGAAGTTCCTTGATTCTGATCTGATTCTGTTCTCAAGTGACTTTCTTTCTTGTCTTTACCCCTATGGCTATACATAAAGTGACACTGGGGTGAATTCCCTCCATAAGAACTACACAATTTTGCAGTGCTTATTCTGCTCGTGAAGCTTTGGGAATCCATGATTGTTTTACAGGAACAGGATTTTTTTAGGCCAGACTTAACTTTTCTTTGGTAATACAATTCCCTCAAACACTTTGATCTATGTGCTTCCAGCCAGTTTCATGTACCAATAACCATCACCTATGTTCAAGCCTACTTTATTTTCTTGCTCTTTAATCCTCATACCTGTCCTCACTCTTAACTTGGTGATGGTTACTTTGAGGCCACTGATATAATAGGCTTGAGTGGAAAAGCAATAACCTTAATCTAAGCTTTGTTTCCAGTCTGATTTACTTTGTTTAAGCATTCTTATACACATTCTATGATTGTAAAATATACATAACATAAAATTTACCATTTGAATCATTTTTAAGTGTATAGTTCAGTGACATTAAATACATTCACATTAGGACCCAAGGATTTTTTTTTCCCTCAAAACCCTTTTCAGGTTTATCTCCTAATTTAGTATCCAGAAATGGATGAGTGTTTCAAACTACATGTCCCTAAATCACTAGACAATTTCTATTTGCCTCTCTCTTTGCTTGAAATAAAGTCAATTTTTGCCTGAGCTTATCATTTCTGCCTGCCATATACATTTTAAGTGAAGGAAAATAAAGAGAAACAATACACATGCTATTATGGCAGAGATATTTACTGCATACCAAATATCTATACATTTCACCATATTTCTCAACCATTTAGTATGTACACGGCTAGTTTTAACCAATGAGCTGTGAGTAGAATTAATATTTGCCATTTCTGAGCCAAAACATTTCAGAATCAGTGCATGACTATCTCCTTCCCCTACATCAGAAACCTTGAATACATATGTTCCAAGTGACATAGCTACAATATACAGGTGCAGATAGCAACATCATTGCTTGGAAGAATGGCTATGCACAGTGAAAAAATGTACCTTTGTATGTGAAGCCACAGAATTTTGGTGCTGGTTTATTACCGCAGAATAAAATGGTCAAAAACTTGACTAATATAAATTCCCATTGAACAAAAAAGAGTGCTCAAAGCAAATAAAATATTTCTTGATTTACACAGGAAATTCAGCAAAAGAGACTTGTAAGAAAAGACACCAATGATAGTTGTACTTTACTCACAAGAGGTAAAGTAGCATAGAAGGACTTCTGCCTTTTCTATATTATTTGAATGTGCTTTGACAATGTTAATATGTTTATTATAATGGTAATAATATACTATCATAAAGGTAATACCTTTATAATTTATTTTTTTAAATTATATACATATTTAAAGAACAATGTTAAGGAAATATTACTAGAAGTAACCATAAACATGTGGAATATAGGAAATGCTGATTCATATTGCTGAAGATTTTTCCAGAAAGTTTGTGGCAATTCACATTTCCCTAATTGTTGTATGAGAGTGTATATTACTCCATATTGCCAATACTGATTATTCTTTACTGTTGATAATTTATAAACAAATAAAAACGTATCTGTTTTAATTTGTATACCTTTGGTTATTGGTGAAATCAAATACTTTTTTCATATATTTAGTAGCCATATTAATTTATTACTTTGTAAGCTATTTTGATGTCTTTACTTATTTACCTTTTATTTTATTTCTTTTATTTTACTTTAAGTTCTGGGGTATATGTGCAGAATGTGCAGTTTTGTTACATAAGTATACAGATGCCATGGTGGTTTGCTGCAACCATTAACCCATCACCTGCATTAGATATTTCTTCAAATGCTATCCCTCCCCTAGCCCCCCGTCCCCCAACAGGCCTTGGTGTGTGATGTTCCCCTCCCTGTGTCCATGTGTTCTCATTCTTCAACTCCCACTTATGAATGAGAACATGTGGTGTTTGGTTTTTTTGTTTTTCCCATTTATATTTAAGGTTAATATTGTTATGTGTGAATTTGATCCTGTCATTATGATGCTAGCTGGTTATTTTTGCCCATTAGTTGATGCAGTTTTTTCATAGTTTCAATGATTTTTACATTTTGGTTTGTTTTTCAGTGGCTGGTACCAGTTTTTCCTTTCCATATTTAGTGCTTCCTTCAGGAGCCCTTGTAAGGCAGGTCTGGTGGCAACAAAATCCCTCAATATGTGCTCATCTGTAAAGGATTTTATTTCTCCTTCACTTATGCAGCTTAGTTTGGCTGCATATGAAATTCTGGGTTGACAGTTCTTTTCTTTAAGAATGTTGAATAATGGCCCCCACTCTCTTCTGGCTGGTAGGGATTCTGCAGAGAGGTCCACTGTTAGTTAATAGGCTTCCCTTTGTGGATAACCCGATATTTCTCTCCGGCTGCCCTTAACATTTTTTCCTTCTTTTCAACTTTGGTGAATCTGACAATTATGTGTCTTGGGGTTACTCTTCTCAACAAATATCTTTGTGGTGTTCTCTGTATTTTCTGAACATGAATGTTGGCCTGTCTTGCTAGGTTGGGTAAGTATTCCTGGATAATATCCTGAAGTGTGTTTTCCTACTTGGTTCCATTCTCCCCGTCACTTTCAGGTACACCAATCAAATATAGGTTTGGTCTTTTCACACTGTCTCATATTTCTAAGAGGCTTCGTTCATTCCTTTTTATTTTTTCTCTAATGTTGTGTTCATGCTTTATTTCATTAAGTTGATCTTCAATCTCTGATATCCTTTCTTCCACTTGATCAATTCGGCTATTGATACTTGTGTATACTTCACCAAATTCTTGTGCTGTGTTTTTGAGCTCCATCAAGTCATTTAGGTTCTTCTCTAAACTAGTTATTCTAGTTAGCAATACCTCTAACCTTTTATCAACGTTCTTAGCTTCCTTGCATTGGGTTAGAACATGCTCCTTTAGCTCGAAGGAGCTTGTTATTATCCACCTGCTGAAGCCTACTTCTATCAATTCATCAAAATCATTCTCCGCCCAACTTTTTTCCCTTGCTGGCAAGGATTTGTGATCCTTTGGAGAAGAGGCATTCTGGTTTTGGGAATATTCTGCCTTTTTGTGCTGGTATTTCCTCATCTTCTTGGATTTATCTACCTTTGGTTGTTGCTGTTAGGGACCTTCAAATGGAGTTTTTGTGTGGTCGTCCTTTTTATTGATGCTGGTGCTATTGCTTAATGTTTGTTACTTTTCCTTGTAACAGGCCCCTCTTCTGCAGGTCTGCTAGAGTTTGCTAGGGGTCCATTCCACACCCTGTTTGCCCGGGTATCACCAGCAGAGGCTGCAGAACAGCAAAGATTGCTGCCTGCTCCTTCCTCTGGAAGCTTCATCTCAGAGGGGCACCTGCCAGATGCCAGCAAGAGTTCCTCCATATGAGGTATCTGTCAATCCCTGCTGAGAGGTGTCTCCAAGTCAGGAGGCATAGGGATCAGGGACCCACTTGAGGAGGCAGTCTGTCTCTTTGCAGAGCTCAAGCACTGTGCTGGGAGATCCACTGTTCTCTTCAGAGCTTCATTCTAAGTCTCTTCATTCTAAGTCCTGTGCTCTTTTCCAAATATACTATTAACAGAACTTCTGATTGTGTGTAGATTTTATACATATGTCAATCCAATCAGACTTCTCATTTACCAGATTTTATTTATTTAATAAAACTAGCATAATTATCTGAATATATGTAACTCCTCATTGAATAGAATTATAGGTTAATATAATTTTCTATTTATATTAACAAGTATCTACCTGCATAACTATGAAAATTATAGCTTATTCACCAGCCTAAGATCTAAAAAAAAATATCTTGAAGACTCTGAATTTTTATGTTTCTTAATCTAATTTCAAAATTAAAATCAGTCAATTAATTTTATAGCTGTAATTAAAATTCACCATACAATTATTTAATTGAAATCATGTCATAAAATTTCTTATTTGAATGACACTTATGACATGTAAATTAGCTGCCTGAGTTACTTAGTTTTTCTTCATACAACAATCTTTTGCATGTTTTGCTAAAAGTTCTGCTAGCCATATGGAATGCATAAAAAATTGCTGCAGGGTGTAACAAGGACAGCATCTGTAGTTTGGTGATATAAAACACGCCTAGTGATTTGGCTTCTTATTTAGTAGTTAAATCTTACAGTAACAGAGATTATTTTCTTTTGAATAATTTTTATAACCTTACAACATTTAGTTTTGTGACATAGGTAGTTAAATAAAACAGTAAGTTATCTTCACAGTCGTAATTACTGTACCTTCAATTGGGGGAAGATTTAATTACTCTTCACCAGCCTAAAATTACACTGTTTTGATCAAAGAAATATACTGATATTTCATAATACACTGTTAAAATGAAGACGCATATTCACATGGGTTTAGATTAAAATTTTTTATTTCGATGAGAAGATAAGCATTTTAGACATTCATAGATCATCTTTCTTACCAGCAAATCAGCCATAGAAAAATCATCCCAATTGTCCCACATACCACAAAATTTAACAAATTTCTACACTGAACTCTATTATCGAGTATAAATTACCTTTTTATAGTGCATTCTAAAGTACAACTATCTACTGAGGTTTCTGATGACCCTTAATTGTATTTTGTATTATCTATATATCATTTACATACAGCATTATATTTTGATAGAACATTACTTGCTTATTATTTACGAGGTTTTGCTACAGATTCTTTATACTTTGTTTAAATACAGTGTTGAGCCTCTTAAATATAAACTGGGGATACATCTAAGCATTCAAAAAATAGCCACCTGGAAATTAGGCTTCTCCCAAGCTTCCTTCACAGAAATAGCAGTCTCTTTCATGCTTCTTTGAGTGTATTGATTTTCTATAACCAAAATTATATTAATTTCCAATTAATAGTCCTTTATCTCATGGTCTTGGGATACCTGGCATAGGTTTAGCTCCCCATAGACTAGGGTCAAAAAGCATCAGTGGCTTGATACCCCTGGAAATTCAGCCTAAGGCCCCGTCATTACAGAACTTCCTTAACCTGCTTTGTGACAGTAGTTTAATCATTCATGATCCCTTTACATACATACATTTTTAACAGATGGATCATCAAGCTTCTAATCTCTAAGGGATGAACTGAGGCATGTAGAGTCAGGTACTGTTCACTGTTACAGTGTATTATTATAATATCTCTATTGGACTAGCTAAATGATTTCATCCTCAAGCTTATGGGATTTACGCTAAATTGATGAGGATGTTCATATATCATACACACATATTCTTTCTTTCAAACTACCACAAACATATTTAAGGTAGAAATTAGAGTATATTAGTTGTCATTCTCTTCATTGAACATAAGTATGTAAGCATATAAATGAAAAGGATTTCATTACAACAATACAACAGTCTTGCACATTTTAATTACTGAAAAATATTTGTGTGCTTTAGCATTTCTACTATTCCTAGGACCATTCATAAGGGGAAAAAAAATAGTAGGGATAAAATAGTATTTGCCAAGAGAAGAAACTGAAATTTACACATCCAAGGTATATTTTTTCATGAGTCAGTATATTTTTGCTCTTGACTTAATTTTATTTTTTAATTTCATCTTTTATTTTAGATATGGGAGGTACATGTGCAGATTTATTACATGGAAATATTGTGTGATGCTGAGGTTGCAGTATGGATCTCATCACCCAGATAGTGAGCATAGCATCTGATAGGTAGTTTTTTTTTTAACCCATCCCACCTTCCTTCATCCTCTAGTAGACCACAGTGTCTATTGTTCCCATATTTATGTCCATGGGTGCTCAATGTTTAGCTCCCACTTGTAAGTGAGAACATGTGGCTTTTTGTTCCTGTGTTAATTTGTTTACGATTTTGGCCTCCAGCTCCATCCACGTTGCTGCAAAGGATGTGATTTCATTCATTTTTATGGCTTAATAGTATTCCATGGTGTATGTGTACCACATTTTCTTTATCCATTCTACCACTGATGGGCACCTAGATTAATTCCATGTCTCTGCTATTATGAGTAATACAGTGATGAACATACAAGTGCAGGTGTTTTTTGGTAGAATGATTTGTTTTTCTTTGGAGTGCATATGTAGTAATGGAATTGTGAGGTTGAACCATAGCTCTGTTTTAAGATCTTTGGGAAATCTCCAGACTGCTTTCCACAGCAGCTGGACTAATTTACGTCCCCACCAACAATGGATAAGCATTCTCTTTGCTCTGAAGCCTCACCAGCATCTGTTATTTTTTGATTTTTTAATAGCAGCCATTCTAACTGGTGTAAGAGGATATCTCATTGTGGTTTTGATTTGCATTTCTCTGATGGTTAGTGATGTTGAGCCTTTATTCTTATGCTTCTTGACCACTTGTATGTCTTCTTTTAAGAAGTGTCTGTGTGACTGTTCATGTCCTTTGCCCATTTTTAATGTGATTGTTTTTAGCTTGTTCATTTGTGCAAGTTACCTATAGATTCTATATATTAGGCCTTTATTGGATGTATAGTTTGCAAATAATTTTTGCCATTCTGTAAGCTGTCTGTTCACTCTGCTTATAGTTTCTTTTGCTGTGCAGAAGCTCTTTAGGTCCCACTCACCTATTTTTGGTTTTATTGCAATTGCTTTTGGGGACTTAGCCAAAAATTCCTTGCCAAGGCCAATGTTGAGAGGAGTATTTCCTAGGTTTTCTTCCAGGATTTTTATAGTTTGAGATCTTACATTTAAATTTTTAATCCATTTTGAGTTACACAAATCAATAAATGTGATTCACCACATAAACAGAATCAAAAGCAAAAGCCATGTGATCATCTCAGTACACACAGAAAAATCTTTTCATAAAATCCAACATCCTTCATGATAAAAACCCTCAACAGACTAGGCATTGAAGAAACACCTCCAAATAATAAGAGCCCTCTATCACAAACCCACAGCCAAATTATACTGAATGGGCAAAATCTCTAACCATTCCAGAATCTTGAGAACTGGAACAAGACAAGAATGCCCATTCTTACCATTCCTATTCAACATAGTACTGGAAGTCTTAGCCGGACCAATGAGTCAAGAGAAAGAAATAAAAGTCACCCAAATAGAAAAAGAAGAAGTCAAACCATCTCCGCTGACAAGATGATTCTATACCTAGAAAATCTTAAGACTTTGCTAAAAGGCTCCCAGAATTGATAAACAACTTTAGCGAAATTTAAGTATGCGAAATTTAAGTATACCAAATGAATGTGCAAAAATCAGTGGCATTTCTATATACCAACAACATCCAGACTGAGAGTGAAATTAAGAACACAATCCACTTACTATAACCACAAAGAAAATGAAATATCTAGAAATACAGCTAACCAAGGAGGTGGAACATCTCTACAGGAGAACTATAAAACACTGCTGAAAAATATCAGAGATTATGCAAATAAATGAAAAAACATTCTGTGCTCATAGATGGGAAGAATCAATATTATAAAATGGCATTGTGGGGTCAAATCATAGCTCTGTTTTAAATTCTTTGAGAAATCGCTTTGCTCAAAGGAATATACAGATTCAATGCTATTCCTACCAAACTAATAATATCATTCTCACAGAATTAGAAAACCTATTCTAAAATTCATATGGGCCCAATAAAGAGCACAAATAACCAAAGCAATCCTAAGCAAAAAGAACAAAGCTGGAGGCATCACCCTACTGGACTTCAAAGTTTACTACAAAGCCACAGTAACCAAAACAGCATGGTACTGGTACAAAAACAGACACATAGATCAATGGAACAGAACAGAAAACTCAGAAATAAAGCCACACACTTACAACTATCTGATCTTCAACAAGACTGACAAAAACAAGGAATGGAGAAAGGACTCCCTATTCAATAAATGGCGCTGGGATAACTGGCTAGCTATATGCAGAAGGTTGAAGCTGGACCTCTACCTCTCACCAAAAAAATTTTAAACTCTGTTTTTTGTTTTTTTTTAAGCTGCCATGCTTTTATCATTGGAGATTTAAATTTCACTACAGTTTTTGTTTTCCATATACAAAAATATATTTTGGGGGCAAAGAATATACAATGCTGTAATCAAAAGATGAAAACAAGCAGCCTAAATTTGGTATATTCTCTCTGTTGCTTTTGAGACTGATACTGGCATTTCATAAAATGCTTTTCTAGGGAATCACTGATTTGGAAACCTACTTCAAATTATTGCAAAATGTCTAAAACACAGAGACTGGTATTTAATTGTATGAATGTTTCAGACTTTGCCATACCTGAGAGAAAGGCATGGTTTTGGAAAAGACTGTTACCTGTGTCAGTAATAGCCAAATATACATAATGACTCACTCATTAGCAAATTGTTGGCTAACAATTGATATACATAATGATATACATTGACATAATGACTCAATTATTAGCAAATTGTTAACTATTTATTTATAGGAATTTTCATGTAAAAAATCTTGTAGAATTCTCCAAGAGATTCCTCAAAGTAATAGGTATGATTTCCATATTTATTTACAAGATGGACTTAGTGACTTCCAATGAGAAGAGTATTTGTCTCTCTTAGCAACCATTCTGAGGTACCAACATTAACTGTTGCAATCTGTTTACCACTATATAGAAAAGAACTTAAAGCAACAAAGGAAAGAAGTGTATTAAATACAGGGGCCTTGATTGTACAAGTTTCCATATTAAAATGTTTCAAATTCTTAAGGTGGTGTGAAGTCTTAAAACCATAATCAGTTATTTCTCCATCATTCATTTTAATAACCCATAATACCTGATGTTTATCTATTTATATGTCACACTATGCCAGTCATAATTCCAAGGGCTTTAACAAAAACTAATTCATTTTATTAGCAGAACATCCTTATGAAGTAAATTCTGTTTTTATTCCCATTTTACAGATGGAGCAACTGAGACACCAAATGGAAAGTAACTTTCCTAAGGTACGCAGCTATTAATGACAGAGCCTGTTATCACTTAGGCCACACAACTGCAGGGTTTGTGCCCTGAGCGCTGTCCCATGTTGCTTTCTCTCTCAGGTTCTTTATTTTTCTTCTAATACTCCTCCTTGCATCTGAGAACACAAAATTCATTTATGACCAAGAGAGAATTTCTATGTCAAAAGAAGAAAGAAAATAGGATAGGTGGAAAATGCACAAGATTAAAACTCTGGTAGAATCAGGCATATGAGCAAGGACTCTCTTTGTCATTGAATGTTAAGAATGAAATTATCTTGGGACACATGTTTAATGAAAGCAATAAATATGTACTATAACTTCACACCTAGAAGACGTACAGAAATCAGCATAAAAGTATGATTTAGAGGAAGTTGTTGTCAAACATGGAACAGAGTGCTTGGGTAATAGCATGAGAATATAGAAAATTTGTAGACTCTTATACCAGCATGCATATTGCCCTAAACTTGAGGTCAGAGAAAAACATAAAATAGATTAACTATAGTAACCACCAGATAACAATACGAATTTGTATCTCAGGGATGTTGTCCATTGTAGCTAATAAAATGATTGTAAGCAAAGAAAAAAGTTATCTAGTAAATTGAAAACTGTTTCTCAATAAAAATAAAATCTATAAACAACACTAATGCTTTATCATTTTAGTGAGCAGCTAAAGCAAATTTTAAAAATATATGACTGTAATTTTATTGGTTGTTTATTCTCTATACACAATTCAAATTATATAAAGAATATGTATAAGAGGATTCAAGCTACGCTGACGTAGCCATATGTTCATTAACCGAGAAGAATAGTGTTTGTAATTTTAGCAATAAAATTTTGAGCCCTAATCCAAACAAAAATTATTAGTGAAAACTATGACAGTCCATGGATGAGTCCTAGAAATCTGAAAAAGTTGGTGGATCTTCAAAAGTATCAAATTTATTGCCAAGAAAAGGCATAGAAATTAGGCAAGGCAAGTTCTACTCTAAGTGTCTTCTACTATAATAGTTTAAAAACCTTGCATATTTGTCAGATACAACATAATCAACTACTTTGGTGATTAATTAAACTTCAGACAGTCAAACATGCCATTAAGATGCTTTTATAACAATGCAAGTTGATCGGCAACATTTCAATAGGGAGGAGTCTCTTCTACCACTGATTCCATCAAAGCTTTTTAAAGAAACAGGATGATCTGATGTACTAACAGTTTAGTTAAAGTCTAAAGCCAGTTAAGATAGGAGTATTTATTCTAATATTCACTCATTAATATTTCAAGAGTGAATATTATTCTAAATTCCAAAACCTAGAATGGTTGATTTTGTGAAGTCTCTGGTAGTTTAATTGGCAAGTTTCATATAAATAGTTAAATGAACTGAGTTGTTATAGCAAAAGAAAACCCATTCTTCACACATTGTGGTGTTTCATTTTATGAGAATGACATATTTTACCTTTTTCTTACTTTTTATTGTTGACTTAAACAAAAGAGGAAGAATTTTCTATGGTGCATTTCAGATTTCTCCTAATCAAACTCCTATGTTTGAAGAATTCCTTCATGCCCTTCAGAATGGCTATTATTAAAAAGTCAAAAAATAACAGATGCTGTCATGGTTGTGAAGAAAAAGGAACACTTTTACACTGTTGGTGGGAGTGTGAATTAATTCAACCATTGTGGAAAACAGTGTGGCAATTCCTCAAAGACTTAGAGGCAGAAATACCATTTGACCCAGTAGTCCCATATACCCAAGGGAATATGAGTCATTCTTTTCCAAAGACACATAATATGTTCATTGAAGCACTATTCACAATAACGAAGACGTGGAATCAACCTAAATGCCCATCAATGATAGACTGGATAAAGAAAATGTGATATATATACATCATGGACTACTATGCAACCATAAAAAGGAACAAGATCATGTCCCTTGCAGGGTCATGGATGATACTGGAGGACACTTTATTCTCAGCAAACTAACACAGGAACAGGAAACTAAATACTGCAGGTTCTCATTTTTAATTGGGAGCTGAACGATGAGAACACATGGACACATGGTCGCGGGAAGCAACACACACTAGGGCCTGTCAGAGGGTAGGGGCTGGGAGGAGAGAGAGCATCAGGAGGAGTAGCTAATGGATGCTGGGCTTGATACCTATGAATTGGGATGATCTGTGCAGCAGACCTCCATGGCACACATTTACCATCCATCCTGCATATGGACCCCTGAACTTAAAGTAAAAGTTGAAAATAAGTGTTCTTTAGCAAAAAAATTAAAATCAGAAAGTTATGTAGTAGTTTTTGATGAATTTATTCATAAATAATTTATTATATATATGATACACTAGATGCTATGGAGGATATGGAAAAGATAAAACTCTTGGTTAAATTTAATGAGAAAAAAATCAAAACAAAAGTTAAATAATAATAATACAATATAAGTGTATATTAAACTACCACCAGACCAGACTAAGATTCCAACTGTAGGTGATTTGCCAGTGCGTTAAAGTTTGAGAATTACTTTTCTAAGAAACCAGGACATCGGGGTACCTTCAGATTACATCAGTTTATTAATGCAGTTGTCTGATCGTTAAAACACCTAAAATAGGTAGGGACTTATTTCCATTACTAGGTGTATTTTCCCAATGGTAGAATTTCTAGTAAGCTTGTTGGTAACAGGCCAGAGTAGAATTCAGTATTATCCACAAATAATTTGCATGCCAAGGACACATGAAGAGTGTCAGATAAATGGTTCAACAAGGAATTTAGTGAAGAATGATGGCTGTGTGAACATAAGATCAGAGAAAGCATCATAGTAGATATGTACGTTAAAGACTTTGATTTGGCAGAGAGAAAGAGAGGACATTCCAGTTGGGAAAGAAGGTACGCAAAGCCTTGAAAATGGGACTGCCTAAAGATACAAGTGGCACAAAGCCACAAAAATGGGGTATGTAGGAGGAAGGGGCTCAGAAGTTAGAATTCTAAAGGACCAGCATGACATTTACAATGCATCCATACATATATACACACAATACACATGTGCATGTATACTGTCTTCATTTATCTATATCTACAATGAAGAAACTGAACTAAATCATGGGTTTCCTAACACATTAGAAATACACAATGTGCTTGTTAAATTATAGATTTCTAGGCCCTGCCTCCTAAATGATAATTGCTAGGAATGGGGATTGAGATCTTCAGTTTTAATTCCTTCTTGATTCTTTTACTCCACCGTATTTGGAAATTGTTTGAACTTAGTAAACTCTTCCAGTTTTAATATTTTAAAATCTCTACATTTAGAAAATAGTAAGAATAATTCTGGAGCTCAGAATTTTACATAATTTTGATGAGATTAAAAAGGAAGGTTTAGGCAAGTCTCTAAAAGATAAATTTAAAAAAATAAATTTAAAAAATAAATTTTTTTTATTATCTATATATTCTGGAAACCACAGAAAGCCAAGTCTGTTAGTAATCCCTTATTTTCTAATACATATTTTTGTATAAATATATAAAGTCAGGCTAACATAACTTGTTAAGATGGGGGAAAGAATATAACCCAAAATTTTGTTGTTTATTTTGAATATTATTGAAAAGAATAAATTATTTCTCTAAAGTTTGCATTTATATATATACATACATATAAAAATCAATGATATTTTGTTATAAGCCACTTAAAAATGTTTACATTTTAGTACACTGGCTTGCAAGCATTTAATGAAGCCATTAGCCACATATTTTCTACATAATATTGTGTATGTACATTTCTCAAAGACCTCTTAAGAGAAAACGTGTGTAACAACTATACTGAGTGCTGCATAAGCCATATTTTTTCAGCCTGGACATGATTTTTGTCAGTGAAAATTTGATTTAATGAGTGCTGCTTTCTAATGACATTCTCTACTGGATGCCATGGAGATATGCAAATAAAGTTAAAGACATTGTCCTCATTCGCAGGGAATTTACAATATAATAGGGGAACAAAATGCAGATGAAAAGATATAACAACACATGCAAAGACGACATGAAAACAGATACAAATTAATGTAATACAGAACATCAGTGCTAAGAGAAATGGAATAATGGAATGATCAGTGTGGAGTAGAGCTATTCAAGTGGACTTGATGAAGAAAATTTATCTAAATGGATGTTCAAGAGAGGCATAAATATGGATCAAGAGGGAAATAGTGGAAAAGATATTCTATTCAGGGAGCATAGCAAGATTCTAGAGAACAAAGGATTGGAAGAAAGAGCAAGTGATTTAACAATTGCTAAAAGTTATGAAACTTATGCCCAAATAATAAGAATGAGATACATCATCTCAATAGACACAGAAAGAGCTTGCAATAAAATCTAATGTCCTATCATGATAAAAACCCTCAATAAACTAGGCATTGAAGAACATACCTCAAAATAATAAGAGCCATCTATCACAAATCAAAAGTCAACATCATACTGAAAAGGCAAATACTGGAAATATTTCCCTTGAGAACTAGAATAAAACAAGGATGGTAACTCTCAACACTTTTATTCAAAATAGTACCGAAGTACAACCCAGAGCGATCAGGAAAGAGAGCAAAATAAAAGGCACCCAAATAAGAAAAGAAGAAGTCAAGCTACCTGTCTTCACTGATGATATGATTCTATACCTAGAAAGCCCTAAAGACTCTTCCAAAAGGCTCCTGGAACTGATAACTTCAGTAAAGTTTCAGGGTACAAAATCAATGTACAAAAATCAGTAGCATTTTTATATACTAATGTTCAAGCTGAAAATCAAATCAAGAATCCAATGACATTTATTATAGCCACACAAGAAAATAAAATACCAAGGAATACATCTAACCAAAGAGGTGAAAGATCTCTAACACTGCTGAAAGAAATTATAAATGACACAAACAAATGGAAAACATTCCATGCTCATGAGCTGGAAGAATCAATATAATTAAAATGGCCATATGGCCCAAAGCAACCTACAGATTTACCACTATGTAATTTTTCAAAGAATTAGAAAAACTATTTTAAAATTCATATGGAACCAAAAAAGAGCCTAAACAGCCAAAGCAATCCTAAGCAAAAAGAACAAAGCTGTAGGCATCAAATTACCTGACTTCAAACTATACTATAAGGCTACAGTAACCAAAACAGTTTGGTATTGGTATAAAAACAGACACATAGACCAATGGAACAGAATAGAGAACCCATAAATAAAGCTGCAAACCTACAACCAAATAATCTTCAACAAAATCAACGAAAATAAGCAATCGGGAAAGGGCTCCCTATTCAATAAAGGACAAGGAATAACTTTCTAGCCATAAGCAGAAGAATGAAACTGGACCACTACCTTCCACCACATACAAAAATTAACTCAAGATGGATTAAAGATTTAAATGTAAGACCTCAAACTGTAACAATCTTTGGCCGGGCGTGGTGGCTCAAGCCTGTAATGCCAGCACTTTGGGAGGCTGAGACGGGCGGATCAAGAGGTCAGGAGATCAAGACCATCCTAGCTAACACGGTGAAACCCCGTCTCTACTAAAAAATACAAAAAAAAAA
>NW_012109053.1:186963-188872 GCF_000951045.1 Mandrillus leucophaeus
TATGGCTGGGTGCAGTGGCTCATGCCTGTAATCCCAGCACTTTAGGAGGCTGAGGCAGGTGGATCACTTGAGGTCAGGAGTTTGAGACCAGCCTGGCGAACATGGTGAAACTCCGTCTCTACCAAAAACACAAAAATCAGCCAGACGTGGTGGTGCATACCTGTAATTCCAGCTACTCGGGAGGAGGAGGTGGGAGAATCGCTTGAACCCAGAAGGCAGAGGTTGCAGTGAGCCCAGATCATGCCATTATACTCCAGCTTAGACAACAGAGCAAGACTCCAACTAAAAAAAAAAAAAAAAAAAAAAGAAAGAAAGAAAAGAAAAGAAACACATTTATATACCATTTTACATGGAATAAGAAGACAAGTTACCAAGAACTTTATGACCTTGAGTTATTGTTTCAACATTCACTAAAACCTGTGGCTAAGCGATAGTGAAATATTGATAAAGTTTTAGAAAAAAAAAAAAATAGTGTTTGACCTAAGGCGAATACTTTTAAAAGTTTGAAGTCTACCTAAGATATTGCTATGGTTTGAGTGTGTCTTCAAAAAAAACATGTGTTGGAAACTTAATCTCCATTGCAACAGTATTGGGAGGTGGGGCCTAATGGGAGGTGTCTAGGTCATGAGAGATCCCCCTTCATGAATAAATTAATGTCAATTATGAAAGGTCTCAAGAGTGAGTTTATTCCCTTGCTCTCTCTTGCCCTCTCCTTGCCTTTCTGCCATGGAGTGAAACAGCAAGAAGGCCCTCACAAGATGCCATCCCCCTGATCATGGGCTTCCCAGCCTCCAGAACTAAGAACCAATACATTGCTGTTCATTATAAATTACCCAGTCTCAGATATTCTGTTATAGTAGCACAAAATGGACTAAAACAGACGTTTAAAAATATAGCTCCATTGCTCTTGCTGTTACACTGCAATAACTTTTGAATGGATAGGCAATAATTTTAAGCTCAAAAGATCACTTCAAAAGAATTTTTGGAAACTAAATGCAAAATATTGGTCTATCCATGTCTATAATTAGCTTTATTTTATTACAGAAATCCACATTCATAGTTTAAAAATAAAAATAAAACTGTGTTGGAGTTATTGAGGAGTGACATCAGCAACATGGTGGAGTAGGAACCCTGAACTCTCCCTCTCCAAATACGCCAATTGAGCAACAACTCATGGACAAATTTCCTTTGTAAGAAATCAAGAACTAATTTAAAGGTTTTTGTACCCCAGGAGAATGGAAAACCAGATTTGTCAAAACAGGGAGATCCAAATACCCTCTCACTACAGATCCTGCCCCCAATGCAGCACCTTTCAATTGGGAAGAGACTCTCAGCTCCCAGTTTCACCTAGGGAAGGGAAGGGACTGGTTCACATCAGAGCAGTCAGATATATAAATCAAACATTGGCAGAATTGAAGGTAGAAATAGCAATAAAATAACAGTAGGAGATTTCAATATCCCACTTTCAATAATGGACATAACATCCAGTTAGAAGATCGATGAGAAAAGAGAGATCTTGAATAACACCATAGACCAAATGGACATAACAGATATACACAGAACATTTCACCTAACAGCAGCACAACACACAGTCTTTTCAAGCACACATAAATTGAAATTATACCAAGTATCTTTTCTGACCACAATAAAATAGAACTAGAAGTCATTAACAGGAGGAAAACTGAAAATTCACAAATATGTGGAGATTAACAACACACTCATGAATGACCATTGAGTCAAAAAGGAAATCAAAAAGAAAATTTGAGGCCAGGTGCAGTGGCTCACACCTGTAATCCCAGGAGGCCGAGGTGGGCAGATCAGGAGATTGAGACCATCCTGACTAACACGGTAAAACCCCATCTCTACTAAAAATACAAAAAATTAGCTGGGTGTGGTGGCGGGCGCCTGT
>NW_012109053.1:189042-190418 GCF_000951045.1 Mandrillus leucophaeus
AAAAAAAAAAAAAAAAAGAAGAAGAAGAAGAAGAAAATCTGGGAAACACCTTTCTGGACATAAGCCTTGGGAAATAGTTTATGACTAAGTTCTCAAAAGCAATTGCAACAAAAAGAAAAATTGACAAGTGGGACCTAATCAAACTAAAGAGCAATTACTGCACAGTAAAAGGAACTATCATCAGAGTAAACAGATAACCTACAAAATGGGAGAAAATATTTGCAAACTATGCATCTAAAAAAAGTCTAATATTCAGAATCTATAAGAAATAATTCAATAAGCAAAAACAAATAACTCTATTAACAAGGGCAAAGGGTGAAAAAAAAACTTTTGATTTTTCAAAAGACATCCAAGCAGTCAACAAACAGATGAAAAAATGCTCAACATTGCTAATCATCAGGGAAATGCAAATCAAAACCAAAATGAGATACTATCTCACACCAATCACAATGGCTATTATTAAAAAGTCAAATAACAACAGACGCTGGGAAGGCTGCAGAAAAAAGAGAATGCTTATACACTGTTGATGGGAATGTAAATTAGTTCAGCCACTATGGAAAGCAGTCTGGAGATTTCTCAAAGAACTTAAAACAAACTATCATACAACCCAGCAATCCCATTATTGTGTATCTACCTAAAGTAAAATAAATTGTTCTACCAAAAAGACACACACACTTATATGTTCATGGCAGCACTATTAACAATAGCAAAGACATGGAATCAACCTACATGCCCATCAATGGTGGACGGGATAAAAAACATGTGATATATATATATGTGTGTGTGTGTGCGTGTGTGTGTGTGTGTGTATACATGTGTGTGTATATGTAATACTACAGTCATAAAAAAGTATAAAATCAAGTCCTTTGTACAACATGGATGGAGCTAGAGGTCATTATCCTAAGTGAATTAACACAGGAACAGAAAACCAAATACCACATGTTCTCACTTATAAGTGGTAGCTAAACACTGGGTACTCATGGACATAAAGATGGCAACAATAGACACTGTGGACTCTTAGAGAGTAGGAGGGGGGAAAGGGGACAATGTTTGAAAGACTAACTACTGGGTACTATGTTCACTAACTAAGTGACAGGATCAGTAGTTCCCCAAACCTTAGCATCATGCAATATACCCATGGAACAAGCCTGCATATGTACTCCATTAATCTAAAATTAAAATTATAAATAAAATAAAATAATTACATTAAAATTTCAAAAAAAAACAGACACACAATTATCTTTGATTCTGTTTAGAGTGGACCTTTATTCATCAAAACATTTATTTATGGCTGGGTGCAGTGGCTCATGCCTGTAATCCCAGCACTTTAGGAGGCTGAGGCAGGTGGATCACTTGAGGTCAGGAGTTTGAGACCA
>NW_012109053.1:192502-199789 GCF_000951045.1 Mandrillus leucophaeus
AAAAAAAAAAAAAAAAAAAGAAAGAAAGAAAGAAAAAGAAAATTTGAAAATATTTCAAGATAAACGAAAACAAAACACAACATACCAAAACTTATGGGATGCAAAATCAGTGCTAATAAGGATTTAAAATGCCTGCATTTTAAAAAAAGAAAGATCTCAAATGTATAACCTCACTTTACACCTTAAAGAACTAGAAAAAGAACAAACTAAGTCAAAAGTTAATGAAAGGAAGGAAGTAACAAAAATTAGAGTAGAAAAAAACAGAAACAGAAAACTGAAAAAAAGCAATTAAACTAAGACTTGATTTTCTGAAGAGATACACAAAATTAATAACCCATTATCTAAACTAAAAAAAAGAGGACTCATAAATAAAGTCATCAATGAGAGAAGAAACATTGCAATCGATACCATAGATATAAAAGAACCATAAGATATTATTCTGAACAATTACATGCCAGCACACTGGAGAGTCTAAAAGAAATGAATAAATTCCTAGAAACATACAACCTACCAAGACCAAATCATAAAGAAACAAAATCTGAGCAGACCTGTAACTAGTATGGAGATTGAATCGATAATCCTCCCAATCAAAAAAACAAAAGCCCAAGACCCGATGGATTCATTGGTGAATCCTACCAATCATTTAAAGAATTAGCACAAATATTTCATAAGCTCTTCTTAAAAATTGAAGAGGAGGGAACACTTCCAAATTAATTTTATGAGACCAGCATTGCCCTAACACCGAAGCCCAACAAAGACACCATAAGAAAACTACAGACCAATATCCCTGATGAATATAGATGCAAAAATCCTTTAAAAACTACTAGCAAATGGAATCCAAGAGCACATTAAAAGGATCACACACCATGATCAACTGAGACTTATCCCTTGGATGCAAGAGAGATTCAACATATGAAAATCAATTAATGCATTACACAACATTAACAGAAAAAAAGATGAAAATCACAATTGTCTTAATGCAGAAAAAACATTAGACAAAATTTAGCACACTTAATGATAAAACTTCTTAATAAATAATAATAGAAGGAAATTACCTCAACATAATAAAGGCCATACATAACAAGCCCACCTTATACTTAATGACAACCTAACATTATACTTAATGGTAAAAAACAGAAAATGTTTTCTCTAAGATCAGAAATAAAGCAAAGGTGTCCACTCTTCCCACTTCTTTTTGATATAGTACTGGAAGTCCTAACCAGAACAATTAGGCAAGAAAAAGCAATAAAAGACACCCAAATCTGAAATAAAGAAGTAAAATTATCCCTGTTTGTAGATTACATGATCCTATATGTAGAAAATACTAAGAACACCATAAAAATTGTTAGAACTAATAAACGAATTCAGTAAAGTTGTAGAATACAAAATGTACATACAAAAATGAATTGCATTTCTATACACTAGTAATAAAATTTCTGAAAACAAAACTAGGAAAAATTACATTTACAGTAGTATCAAAATAATAAAATATCTTGGAATAAACTTAACTAAGGAGGTAAAAGACTTGTGTGCTGCAACCTACAAGACATTAATGAAAGAATTAAAGAAAATGTAACCAAATGGAAAGACAGACCATGATTATGTATAGGAACACTTAATATTGTTAAAATGTCCATTCTTCCCAGAGTTATCTACAGCTTTGGTGCAATCATTATCAAAATTCCAATGCCTTTTTACAGAAATGGAAAAAACAGTTCAAAAGTTATATGGAACCCACACACAAAAAAGATCACGAATGGCTAGACAAATCTTGAGAAAGAAGAACAAAACTTGAGGCATCACTTTCTGATTTCAAAATATGTTACAAAACTACAATAATCAAAACAGTATAATATTGGCATAAAGAGTGACATATAGACCAATGGAACGGAATGGAAAGCCTAGAATTAAATCCATACTTACAGGCAAGTGATCTTCGACAATGATGCAAGAATGAACAATGGGGAAAGAATCATCTCTTCAACAAGTGGTGTTGGGAAAACCAGATAGCCACATGCAAAACAATGAAATTGGATTCTTATACCATATCAAAAAAGTTAACTCAAAATGGATTAAAGACTTTAACAAAAGACTGAAAACTTAAGAAAATGCAGCAGAATACCTTGTTCATGAAAAAAAATAACAAAAAAATTAACTCACAATGGGTTAAAGACTCTAACAACAGACTGAAAACTTAAGAAAATGTAGCAGAAAACCTTTATAACATTGGCCTTGGCAATGATTTAGTGGATATTACACCAAAAGCACAGTCAACAGAAACAAAAATAAACAAGTGGGAGTACATTAAACCAAAACACTCTTGCACAGCAAAGGAAACAATTAAGAGACTAAAAAGATAACCTATAGAATTGGGGAAAATATTTGCAAGCCATGTATTTGATAAAGAGTTAAACACCAAAATATATAAGGAATAAATATGACTCAACAGTTAAAAAATGAATAACTCTATTAAAAATTGGGCTAAGGACTTGAATAGCTACTTCTCCAAAGAAGACAAACAAATGGCCAACAGATATATGAAAAAATGCCCAGCATCACTAACCATTAGGGAAATGCAAGTCAGAACCATAGTAAGATGTAACCTCACACCTGTCAAGATGGTGGTTTTCAAAAAAAAAAAAAAAAAGACATTAAACATTGGCAAGGATAGGGAGATATTGGAACCCTTGCACACTGTTGGTGGAAATGCAAAGTGGTACAGCCAATATAGAAAACAGTATAGGGGTACCTCAAAAACTTACAAAGATCATTACCATCTAATCCAGCTTCTGGATATTTATTCAAAAGAATTGAAATCAGAATGTTGAGGATTTATCAGTATTCCTGTATTCATTATAGCATTATTCACAATAGTCAAGATGTGGAAACAACATATATCTTCATTGTAAGGTAAATAGATAATGAAAATGTGATACACTGGAATACTATTAAATCTTAGAAAAAGAAGGAAATTCTGCAATATATAGTAACAAAAATAAACTGTGACCTTTTTTTGTTGTTGTTGTTGTTGGTTTGTTTGTTTGTTTGTTTGAGATGGAGTCCTGCTCTGTCATCCAGGCTGGAGTGCAGTGGCTCAATCTCGGCTCACTGAAAGCTCTGCCTCCCGGGTTCACGCCATTCTCCTGCCTCAGCCTGCCGAGTAGCTGGGACTACAGGCGCCTGCCACCACACCCGGCTAATTTTTTTGTATTTTTAGTAGAGACGGGGTTTCACCGTGTTAATCAGGATGGTCTCAATCTCCTGACCTCATGATCCACTCGCCTTGCCCTCCCAAAGTGCTGGGATTACAGGTGTGAGCCACCACGCCTTGTCCATAAACCGTGACCTGTTTTATCTTTATGAAAACTTTAAAATTTTTTTCTTTATTCGCATTGTTCTGAAAGTTTATGATGGTAGGCCAAGATTTGGGTTTTCATTATGTAGGGCACTTTTCATGGAAAGAAATTCATATTTGAATACATGATATTTTCTCTATGATCATTCAGAACTTCCTGCCTAGATACATTACTTCAGAAATTCCAGAAATAAAAGAGGTGGTTAAGGATCTCACAGTGGGTACAAAGTCTTTCACCAAAAACTATGTTTTCAGCTGCTCACCTCATCCCTGTATTCTTAAATGCCTAGTGTCCCCTTCTCCTGAATAAAACAGTAGTCTCTAGAGAGTTGAGGAAGGTCTATCATTGCTCTCTGTTATAAACTGAATGTATGCGTTCCCCCCAAATTTTTATGTTGAAATCCTAACCCCCAATGTGATGGTAGTAGAGATAGGACCTTTGGTAGGTAATTAGATCATGAGGAGAAAGCCTTCATAAATGATATTAATGCCCTTATATAAGGACCCTAGCAGCCATATGTACAAGAAGGGAAGTATGGATTTTTGCTGCAGAAGATGGGAAGAATAGATTTTAATGATGACTGGCTGCCTCTGACACAAGATAACTACATTTTGTGATTCAAATAAACAAATATCCCCAAATCATAGCCCTTAATGCTTTCAAATGTAAGCTGAAAGGAGCAAATGCATATCTTTATGGTGGAAGATTAAGTTGAGTAACTTTCTTTCTTTCTTTCTTTCTTTTTTTTTTTTTGAGACAGAGTCTCGCTCTGTTGCCAGGCTGGAGTGCAGTGGCGCAATCTCAGCTGACTGCAACCTCCGCATCGCGGGTTCAAGCTATACTCCTGCCTCAGCCTCCCGAGTAGCTGGGAGTACAGGCGCATGCCATCACGCTCAGCTAATTTTTGTATTTTTAGTAGAGATGGGTTAACCAGGATGGTCTCGATCTCTTGACCTCATGATCCGCCCACCTCAGCCTCCTGAAGTGCTGGGATTACAGGAGTGAGCCACCGCACCCGGTCAAGTAGAATAACTTTCTAAAAAACAATTTGATAATATTTATTGAAAGCTGTAAGTATTATCGTGTCATTTGGGCCAATAATACCAATCTTAAGAATTTAGACTTATGGGGAAAAAAAAATGACCCCAAAAGACATTCATTTAAGAATCATTTATAGTAGTGAAAAGCCAAAAAACATACATATAAAGAATTGTGAGAATGTAGACAAAAAAATTGTAATAGTTATCCCTGGATGACAGGATTATTAGTGAGTATTTTTAAAATTACACGTTATTAAATTTTCAAATAATTTTTTTTTCAGACAGGGTCTTGCTCTGTCACCCAGGCTGGAGTGAGGTGGTGCAATCTCAGCTCACTGCAACCTCTGCCCCTGGGCTCAAGTGATCCTCCACCTCAGCTTCCCAAGTAGCTGGGACCATAGGTGTGCACCACCATGCCTGGCTATTTTTTTTTTATTTTTATTTTTTTTTAGTAGAGACAGGGTCTCACCATGTTGCCCAGGCTGGTCTCAAACCTCTGATCTCAAGCAACTCACCTGCCTCAGCCCTCCAAAGTGCTGGCATTACAGACATGAGCCGCACCTGGCCAAATAGTTTTAAAGAAACAATCCATCTGCTTTTTAAATGAATGGGATCATACAATGAATATATATTTTTAAATAAATATTTCTGTAGTTACATTTACTACACAGCTTAATGATTGCTGTCCAGAATTTTGTTTCTATGACTTGGGATTGTCAATTCTGGAAAATGTACAATGTCATATTCTCTTAAGAGTACTTTTCAATAGTTGAAAAGTAATGTCATTTCACTGAAATAAATGTTGTTCTTACTATTGGTATGAATGATTGTCCTAGTCTGTGTTACTATAAAGAAATACCTGGGGCTGGGTAATTTATAAAGAAAAGAGATTTATTTGCTTCACAGTTCTTTAGGCTGTACAAGCACCATGGCACCAGCATCTACATCTGGTACAGTTCTTTAAGCTGTACAAGGACCATGGCACCAGCATCTACCACCATAAAGATATGCGTTTGCTCCTTTCAGCTTGCATTTGATAGCATTAAGGGCTATGATTTGGGGATATTTGTTTATTTGAATCATGAAATGTAGTTACCTTGTGTCAGAGGCAGCCAGGTGAGGGCTTCAGGCTGCTTCTACACATGGTAGAAGGTGAAGGAGAACCGTCATGTGCAGAGATCACATAGCAAGAGAAGAAGAAAGAGAGAGAGAAAGGAGGGAGGCCCTGGGCTGTTTTACATAATCAGCTCTTACAGAAACTATTAGAGTAAAAACTCACTGATTAGTATGAGGATGGCACCAAGCCATTCATACCCTCATGGAATCTGCTCCCATGACCCAAACACTTCTCAGTAGACCCCACCTCCAACATTGGGGATAAAACTTCAGCATAAGACTTGGAGGGATTCTATATCCAGATTATAGCAATAGTAATAGATACATGTGATACAAAAGTGGTATAGAAATAAAAACAAATTTAAACAAAAGTAGACCTTTTGAAGTCATTTGGTCTGCTATATTCATGATTTTTTGTAATTGAATTGCTAATTACCTTCATCTAAGACTACTTAGCTCATGCTTCTTGTCCTATCATGTAAGTGTTTCTTGTTGTAATTCAGCAGACGCTCTTTTGACTTCACTTGGAAAACTGACTATCCTTTTTTCTGACAGTTGAAAACTTATACTGTAAACTTGAACTATTTAAACTTGAATTAATTTAATTACAAAACTATGGCATCAAATTTCTCTCCAAGTGAAAAATTTCTCTCAAAAGGAATTTGTAATTTGCCTGTTTTCCACAATTCCATTGATTTCAAGTACAATTACACTTAATGCTAATCTGACACAAGGTAGTTCTCTTAACTGGAAAAGTAAAATAAAATTAACATTGTGATTTTTAAATTTTAGACCTATAAGAATCTAAATTTATTACGAAAATATGAGTTTGGACAATAGACTTAGCTGGGAGGTATATGCAGGATGTGTTGTGCCAAATGACTATGAGTGCTTATTCAGCCCTTTCTTTGCAATAATACCCATGTCTTGGGATTTTTAAATGTTCTTATAATTTTAATGCTAGAAAGACACCATAATTCATTGTTTTGTATATTATCCACTGGAGTATAAAAGTACTTTCACTTATTATTTTTTCCTCCCATATTGCTTTGTAAAACATGCACTATAATATATGTTTCATCATTTTAATGTACTTTTCACTGATTCTTGTACTAAACTAAAAAAAAAAAAAAAAAGACATGATATGAATAAAGATAAAGGTGGGATAAATATACCAAACAAGAGAAAGCTATTGTTGTCACTTTAGCGTAAGAAAAAATAGAATTCAAATGGAATTTAATAGAAATTAAAAGGTTATTTTATAATGACAAAAGGAAAAGTACCACAAGATTTAATAGTTATTAATATTTATTTACCCAATAATATAGCTTCAAAATATATAAAACAAGAAAAACCAATAGAACTTCAAGGAGAAATTGTTGAGTCCACAATTCTGGTAGGAAACTTGAATTTTAAAATCAACGATCTTAATAAGATCATTGTTAAGCTTAACTAATGTATATGCAGTATTTTTTCAATCACTCATGTAAATTTCATCATGTGCTAAACTAGAAAGGAAGTCTCAGCAAATCCAAAATCTAATACAATTAGAAGCTCTGGTGGTGCAGTCAGTTAGCACATGGTACTGATACAAAATCTACTGCAATTAGAAATGAAAACAAAAGTCCATCCCCTGCTAACACATGCACACTTGCACACACCACAGAGGGAGCACTTATACTTTGAAATTTTAAAATTCACTTCTAAAAATTAACAAACTAAAGAGAAAACTAAAACAAAATGTATAAAATAGTTATGACAAAATTAGAATTAAA